>NW_026599451.1:0-35473 GCF_023634085.1 Falco cherrug
GAAAGCAGGTAGAACAAGTTTTGTGGTGCCTTTCAGCTGCCTACCGGGGTAGTGTAAAAACTACCAACAGAACTCGTTTCTGGCACCTTCCCCGGTGGAGTTGTGCATGGGGTGTGTTTGGAACATTTTGTCACCAGCCGAGTCCAAAATTCAGCGATTCCCCATCTCAGCCCAGAAAGCAGGTAGAACAAGTTTTGTGGTGCCTTTCAGCTGCCTACCGGGGTAGTGTAAAAACTACCAACAGAACTCGTTTCTGGCACCTTCCCCGGTGGAGTTGTGCATGGGGTGTGTTTGGAACATTTTGTCACCAGCCGAGTCCAAAATTCAGCGATTCCCCATCTCAGCCCAGAAAGCAGGTAGAACAAGTTTTGTGGTGCCTTTCAGCTGCCTACCGGGGTAGTGTAAAAACTACCAACAGAACTCGTTTCTGGCACCTTCCCCGGTGGAGTTGTGCATGGGGTGTGTTTGGAACATTTTGTCACCAGCCGAGTCCAAAATTCAGCGATTCCCCATCTCAGCCCAGAAAGCAGGTAGAACAAGTTTTGTGGTGCCTTTCAGCTGCCTACCGGGGTAGTGTAAAAACTACCAACAGAACTCGTTTCTGGCACCTTCCCCGGTGGAGTTGTGCATGGGGTGTGTTTGGAACATTTTGTCACCAGCCGAGTCCAAAATTCAGCGATTCCCCATCTCAGCCCAGAAAGCAGGTAGAACAAGTTTTGTGGTGCCTTTCAGCTGCCTACCGGGGTAGTGTAAAAACTACCAACGGAACTCGTTTCTGGCACCTTCCCCGGTGGAGTTGTGCATGGGGTGTGTTTGGAACATTTTGTCACCAGCCGAGTCCAAAATTCAGCGATTCCCCATCTCAGCCCAGAAAGCAGGTAGAACAAGTTTTGTGGTGCCTTTCAGCTGCCTACCGGGGTAGTGTAAAAACTACCAACAGAACTCGTTTCTGGCACCTTCCCCGGTGGAGTTGTGCATGGGGTGTGTTTGGAACATTTTGTCACCAGCCGAGTCCAAAATTCAGCGATTCCCCATCTCAGCCCAGAAAGCAGGTAGAACAAGTTTTGTGGTGCCTTTCAGCTGCCTACCGGGGTAGTGTAAAAACTACCAACGGAACTCGTTTCTGGCACCTTCCCCGGTGGAGTTGTGCATGGGGTGTGTTTGGAACATTTTGTCACCAGCCGAGTCCAAAATTCAGCGATTCCCCATCTCAGCCCAGAAAGCAGGTAGAACAAGTTTTGTGGTGCCTTTCAGCTGCCTACCAGGGTAGTGTAAAAACTACCAACAGAACTCGTTTCTGGCACCTTCCCCGGTGGAGTTGTGCATGGGGTGTGTTTGGAACATTTTGTCACCAGCCGAGTCCAAAATTCAGCGATTCCCCATCTCAGCCCAGAAAGCAGGTAGAACAAGTTTTGTGGTGCCTTTCAGCTGCCTACCGGGGTAGTGTAAAAACTACCAACAGAACTCGTTTCTGGCACCTTCCCCGGTGGAGTTGTGCATGGGGTGTGTTTGGAACATTTTGTCACCAGCCGAGTCCAAAATTCAGCGATTCCCCATCTCAGCCCAGAAAGCAGGTAGAACAAGTTTTGTGGTGCCTTTCTCTTGCCTACCGGGGTAGTGTAAAAACTACCAACAGAACTCGTTTCTGGCACCTTCCCCGGTGGAGTTGTGCATGGGGTGTGTTTGGAACATTTTGTCACCAGCCGAGTCCAAAATTCAGCGATTCCCCATCTCAGCCCAGAAAGCAGGTAGAACAAGTTTTGTGGTGCCTTTCTCTTGCCTACCGGGGTAGTGTAAAAACTACCAACAGAACTCGTTTCTGGCACCTTCCCCGGTGGAGTTGTGCATGGGGTGTGTTTGGAACATTTTGTCACCAGCCGAGTCCAAAATTCAGCGATTCCCCATCTCAGCCGAGAAAGCAGGTAGAACAAGTTTTGTGGTGCCTTTCAGCTGCCTACCGGGGTAGTGTAAAAACTACCAACAGAACTCGTTTCTGGCACCTTCCCCGGTGGAGTTGTGCATGGGGTGTGTTTGGAACATTTTTTTACCAGCCGAGTCCAAAATTCAGCCGTTCCCCATCTCAGCCCAGAAAGCAGGTACAACAAGTTTTGTGGTGCCTTTCTCTTGCCTACCGGGGTAGTGTAAAAACTACCAACGGAACTCGTTTCTGGCACCTTCCCCGGTGGAGTTGTGCATGGGGTGTGTTTGGAACATTTTGTCACCAGCCGAGTCCAAAATTCAGCGATTCCCCATCTCAGCCCAGAAAGCAGGTAGAACAAGTTTTGTGGTGCCTTTCAGCTGCCTACCGGGGTAGTGTAAAAACTACCAACAGAACTCGTTTCTGGCACCTTCCCCGGTGGAGGTGTGCATGGGGTGTGTTTGGAACATTTTGTCACCAGCCGAGTCCAAAATTCAGCCGTTCCCCATCTCAGCCCAGAAAGCAGGTAGAACAAGTTTTGTGGTGCCTTTCAGCTGCCTACCGGGGTAGTGTAAAAACTACCAACAGAACTCGTTTCTGGCACCTTCCCCGGTGGAGTTGTGCATGGGGTGTGTTTGGAACATTTTGTCACCAGCCGAGTCCAAAATTCAGCGATTCCCCATCTCAGCCCAGAAAGCAGGTAGAACAAGTTTTGTGGTGCCTTTCAGCTGCCTACCGGGGTAGTGTAAAAACTACCAACAGAACTCGTTTCTGGCACCTTCCCCGGTGGAGTTGTGCATGGGGTGTGTTTGGAACATTTTGTTACCAGCCGAGTCCAAAATTCAGCGATTCCCCATCTCAGCCCAGAAAGCAGGTAGAACAAGTTTTGTGGTGCCTTTCAGCTGCCTACCGGGGTAGTGTAAAAACTACCAACGGAACTCGTTTCTGGCACCTTCCCCGGTGGAGTTGTGCATGGGGTGTGTTTGGAACATTTTGTCAGCAGCCGAGTCCAAAATTCAGCGATTCCCCATCTCAGCCCAGAAAGCAGGTAGAACAAGTTTTGTGGTGCCTTTCAGGTGCCTACCGGGGTAGTGTAAAAACTACCAACAGAACTCGTTTCTGGCACCTTCCCCGGTGGAGTTGTGCATGGGGTGTGTTTGGAACATTTTGTCACCAGCCGAGTCCAAAATTCAGCGATTCCCCATCTCAGCCCAGAAAGCAGGTAGAACAAGTTTTGTGGTGCCTTTCAGCTGCCTACCGGGGTAGTGTAAAAACTACCAACAGAACTCGTTTCTGGCACCTTCC
Organism: Falco cherrug; assembly: GCF_023634085.1. Taxonomy (NCBI): domain Eukaryota; kingdom Metazoa; phylum Chordata; class Aves; order Falconiformes; family Falconidae; genus Falco; species Falco cherrug. Next base: position 3,224 of record NW_026599451.1, read on the forward strand.
CCGGTGGAGTTGTGCATGGGGTGTGTTTGGAACATTTTGTCACCAGCCGAGTCCAAAATTCAGCGATTCCCCATCTCAGCCCAGAAAGCAGGTAGAACAAGTTTTGTGGTGCCTTTCAGCTGCCTACCGGGGTAGTGTAAAAACTACCAACAGAACTCGTTTCTGGCACCTTCCCCGGTGGAGTTGTGCATGGGGTGTGTTTGGAACATTTTGTCACCAGCCGAGTCCAAAATTCAGCGATTCCCCATCTCAGCCCAGAAAGCAGGTAGAACAAGTTTTGTGGTGCCTTTCAGCTGCCTACCGGGGTAGTGTAAAAACTACCAACAGAACTCGTTTCTGGCACCTTCCCCGGTGGAGTTGTGCATGGGGTGTGTTTGGAACATTTTGTCACCAGCCGAGTCCAAAATTCAGCGATTCCCCATCTCAGACCAGAAAGCAGGTAGAACCGGTTTTATGGTGCCTTTCAGCTGCCTACCGGGGTAGTGTAAAAACTACCAACAGAACTCGTTTCTGGCACCTTCCCCGGTGGAGTTGTGCATGGGGTGTGTTTGGAACATTTTGTCACCAGCCGAGTCGAAAATTCAGCGATTCCCCATCTCAGCCCAGAAAGCAGGTAGAACAAGTTTTGTGGTGCCTTTCAGCTGCCTACCGGGGTACGGTAAAAACTACCAACAGAACTCGTTTCTGGCACCTTCCCCGGTGGAGTTGTGCATGGGGTGTGTTTGGAACATTTTGTCACCAGCCAAGTCCAAAATTCAGCGATTCCCCATCTCAGCCCAGAAAGCAGGTAGAACAAGTTTTGTGGTGCCTTTCAGCTGCCTACCGGGGTAGTGTAAAAACTACCAACAGAACTCGTTTCTGGCACCTTCCCCGGTGGAGTTGTGCATGGGGTGTGTTTGGAACATTTTGTCACCAGCCGAGTCCAAAATTCAGCGATTCCCCATCTCAGCCCAGAAAGCAGGTAGAACAAGTTTTGTGGTGCCTTTCAGCTGCCTACCGGGGTAGTGTAAAAACTACCAACAGAACTCGTTTCTGGCACCTTCCCCGGTGGAGTTGTGCATGGGGTGTGTTTGGAACATTTTGTCACCAGCCGAGTCGAAAATTCAGCGATTCCCCATCTCAGCCCAGAAAGCAGGTAGAACAAGTTTTGTGGTGCCTTTCAGCTGCCTACCGGGGTAGTGTAAAAACTACCAACAGAACTCGTTTCTGGCACCTTCCCCGGTGGAGTTGTGCATGGGGTGTGTTTGGAACATTTTGTCACCAGCCGAGTCCAAAATTCAGCGATTCCCCATCTCAGCCGAGAAAGCAGGTAGAACAAGTTTTGTGGTGCCTTTCAGCTGCCTACCGGGGTAGTGTAAAAACTACCAACAGAACTCGTTTCTGGCACCTTCCCCGGTGGAGTTGTGCATGGGGTGTGTTTGGAACATTTTTTTACCAGCCGAGTCCAAAATTCAGCCATTCCCCATCTCAGCCCAGAAAGCAGGTAGAACAAGTTTTGTGGTGCCTTTCTCTTGCCTACCAGGGTAGTGTAAAAACTACCAACGGAACTCGTTTCTGGCACCTTCCCCGGTGGAGTTGTGCATGGGGTGTGTTTGGAACATTTTGTCACCAGCCGAGTCCAAAATTCAGCGATTCCCCATCTCAGCCCAGAAAGCAGGTAGAACAAGTTTTGTGGTGCCTTTCAGCTGCCTACCGGGGTAGTGTAAAAACTACCAACAGAACTCGTTTCTGGCACCTTCCCCGGTGGAGGTGTGCATGGGGTGTGTTTGGAACATTTTGTCACCAGCCGAGTCCAAAATTCAGCCGTTCCCCATCTCAGCCCAGAAAGCAGGTAGAACAAGTTTTGTGGTGCCTTTCAGCTGCCTACCGGGGTAGTGTAAAAACTACCAACAGAACTCGTTTCTGGCACCTTCCCCGGTGGAGTTGTGCATGGGGTGTGTTTGGAACATTTTGTCACCAGCCGAGTCCAAAATTCAGCGATTCCCCATCTCAGCCCAGAAAGCAGGTAGAACAAGTTTTGTGGTGCCTTTCAGCTGCCTACCGGGGTAGTGTAAAAACTACCAACAGAACTCGTTTCTGGCACCTTCCCCGGTGGAGTTGTGCATGGGGTGTGTTTGGAACATTTTGTCACCAGCCGAGTCCAAAATTCAGCGATTCCCCATCTCAGCCCAGAAAGCAGGTAGAACAAGTTTTGTGGTGCCTTTCAGCTGCCTACCGGGGTAGTGTAAAAACTACCAACGGAACTCGTTTCTGGCACCTTCCCCGGTGGAGTTGTGCATGGGGTGTGTTTGGAACATTTTGTCACCAGCCGAGTCCAAAATTCAGCGATTCCCCATCTCAGCCCAGAAAGCAGGTAGAACAAGTTTTGTGGTGCCTTTCAGCTGCCTACCGGGGTAGTGTAAAAACTACCAACAGAACTCGTTTCTGGCACCTTCCCCGGTGGAGTTGTGCATGGGGTGTGTTTGGAACATTTTGTCACCAGCCGAGTCCAAAATTCAGCGATTCCCCATCTCAGCCCAGAAAGCAGGTAGAACAAGTTTTGTGGTGCCTTTCAGCTGCCTACCGGGGTAGTGTAAAAACTACCAACAGAACTCGTTTCTGGCACCTTCCCCGGTGGAGTTGTGCATGGGGTGTGTTTGGAACATTTTGTCACCAGCCGAGTCCAAAATTCAGCGATTCCCCATCTCAGCCCAGAAAGCAGGTAGAACAAGTTTTGTGGTGCCTTTCAGCTGCCTACCGGGGTAGTGTAAAAACTACCAACAGAACTCGTTTCTGGCACCTTCCCCGGTGGAGTTGTGCATGGGGTGTGTTTGGAACATTTTGTCACCAGCCGAGTCCAAAATTCAGCGATTCCCCATCTCAGCCCAGAAAGCAGGTAGAACAAGTTTTGTGGTGCCTTTCAGCTGCCTACCGGGGTAGTGTAAAAACTACCAACAGAACTCGTTTCTGGCACCTTCCCCGGTGGAGTTGTGCATGGGGTGTGTTTGGAACATTTTGTCACCAGCCGAGTCCAAAATTCAGCGATTCCCCATCTCAGCCCAGAAAGCAGGTAGAACAAGTTTTGTGGTGCCTTTCAGCTGCCTACCGGGGTAGTGTAAAAACTACCAACAGAACTCGTTTCTGGCACCTTCCCCGGTGGAGTTGTGCATGGGGTGTGTTTGGAACATTTTGTCACCAGCCGAGTCCAAAATTCAGCGATTCCCCATCTCAGCCCAGAAAGCAGGTAGAACAAGTTTTGTGGTGCCTTTCAGGTGCCTACCAGGGTAGTGTAAAAACTACCAACAGAACTCGTTTCTGGCACCTTCCCCGGTGGAGTTGTGCATGGGGTGTGTTTGGAACATTTTGTCACCAGCCGAGTCGAAAATTCAGCGATTCCCCATCTCAGCCCAGAAAGCAGGTAGAACAAGTTTTGTGGTGCCTTTCAGCTGCCTACCGGGGTAGTGTAAAAACTACCAACAGAACTCGTTTCTGGCACCTTCCCCGGTGGAGTTGTGCATGGGGTGTGTTTGGAACATTTTGTCACCAGCCGAGTCCAAAATTCAGCGATTCCCCATCTCAGCCCAGAAAGCAGGTAGAACAAGTTTTGTGGTGCCTTTCAGGTGCCTACCGGGGTAGTGTAAAAACTACCAACAGAACTCGTTTCTGGCACCTTCCCCGGTGGAGTTGTGCATGGGGTGTGTTTGGAACATTTTGTCACCAGCCGAGTCCAAAATTCAGCGATTCCCCATCTCAGCCCAGAAAGCAGGTAGAACAAGTTTTGTGGTGCCTTTCAGCTGCCTACCGGGGTAGTGTAAAAACTACCAACAGAACTCGTTTCTGGCACCTTCCCCGGTGGAGTTGTGCATGGGGTGTGTTTGGAACATTTTGTCACCAGCCGAGTCCAAAATTCAGCGATTCCCCATCTCAGCCGAGAAAGCAGGTAGAACAAGTTTTGTGGTGCCTTTCAGCTGCCTACCGGGGTAGTGTAAATACTACCAACAGAACTCCTTTCTGGCACCTTCCCCGGTGGAGTTGTGCATGGGGTGTGTTTGGAACATTTTGTCACCAGCCGAGTCCAAAATTCAGCGATTCCCCATCTCAGCCCAGAAAGCAGGTAGAACAAGTTTTGTGGTGCCTTTCTCTTGCCTACCGGGGTAGTGTAAAAACTACCAACGGAACTCGATTCTGGCACCTTCCCCGGTGGAGTTGTGCATGGGGTGTGTTTGGAACATTTTGTCACCAGCCAAGTCCAAAATTCAGCGATTCCCCATCTCAGCCCAGAAAGCAGGTAGAACAAGTTTTGTGGTGCCTTTCAGCTGCCTACCGGGGTAGTGTAAAAACTACCAACAGAACTCGTTTCTGGCACCTTCCCCGGTGGAGTTGTGCATGGGGTGTGTTTGGAACATTTTGTCACCAGCCGAGTCCAAAATTCAGCGATTCCCCATCTCAGCCCAGAAAGCAGGTAGAACAAGTTTTGTGGTGCCTTTCAGCTGCCTACCGGGGTAGTGTAAAAACTACCAACAGAACTCGTTTCTGGCACCTTCCCCGGTGGAGTTGTGCATGGGGTGTGTTTGGAACATTTTGTCACCAGCCGAGTCCAAAATTCAGCGATTCCCCATCTCAGCCCAGAAAGCAGGTAGAACAAGTTTTGTGGTGCCTTTCAGCTGCCTACCGGGGTAGTGTAAAAACTACCAACAGAACTCGTTTCTGGCACCTTCCCCGGTGGAGTTGTGCATGGGGTGTGTTTGGAACATTTTGTCACCAGCCGAGTCCAAAATTCAGCGATTCCCCATCTCAGCCCAGAAAGCAGGTAGAACAAGTTTTGTGGTGCCTTTCAGCTGCCTACCGGGGTAGTGTAAAAACTACCAACAGAACTCGTTTCTGGCACCTTCCCCGGTGGAGTTGTGCATGGGGTGTGTTTGGAACATTTTGTCACCAGCCGAGTCCAAAATTCAGCGATTCCCCATCTCAGCCCAGAAAGCAGGTAGAACAAGTTTTGTGGTGCCTTTCAGGTGCCTACCAGGGTAGTGTAAAAACTACCAACAGAACTCGTTTCTGGCACCTTCCCCGGTGGAGTTGTGCATGGGGTGTGTTTGGAACATTTTGTCACCAGCCGAGTCGAAAATTCAGCGATTCCCCATCTCAGCCCAGAAAGCAGGTAGAACAAGTTTTGTGGTGCCTTTCAGCTGCCTACCGGGGTAGTGTAAAAACTACCAACAGAACTCGTTTCTGGCACCTTCCCCGGTGGAGTTGTGCATGGGGTGTGTTTGGAACATTTTGTCACCAGCCGAGTCCAAAATTCAGCGATTCCCCATCTCAGCCCAGAAAGCAGGTAGAACAAGTTTTGTGGTGCCTTTCAGCTGCCTACCGGGGTAGTGTAAAAACTACCAACAGAACTCGTTTCTGGCACCTTCCCCGGTGGAGTTGTGCATGGGGTGTGTTTGGAACATTTTGTCACCAGCCGAGTCCAAAATTCAGCGATTCCCCATCTCAGCCCAGAAAGCAGGTAGAACAAGTTTTGTGGTGCCTTTCAGCTGCCTACCGGGGTAGTGTAAAAACTACCAACAGAACTCGTTTCTGGCACCTTCCCCGGTGGAGTTGTGCATGGGGTGTGTTTGGAACATTTTGTCACCAGCCGAGTCCAAAATTCAGCGATTCCCCATCTCAGCCGAGAAAGCAGGTAGAACAAGTTTTGTGGTGCCTTTCAGCTGCCTACCGGGGTAGTGTAAATACTACCAACAGAACTCCTTTCTGGCACCTTCCCCGGTGGAGTTGTGCATGGGGTGTGTTTGGAACATTTTGTCACCAGCCGAGTCCAAAATTCAGCGATTCCCCATCTCAGCCCAGAAAGCAGGTAGAACAAGTTTTGTGGTGCCTTTCTCTTGCCTACCGGGGTAGTGTAAAAACTACCAACGGAACTCGATTCTGGCACCTTCCCCGGTGGAGTTGTGCATGGGGTGTGTTTGGAACATTTTGTCACCAGCCAAGTCCAAAATTCAGCGATTCCCCATCTCAGCCCAGAAAGCAGGTAGAACAAGTTTTGTGGTGCCTTTCAGCTGCCTACCGGGGTAGTGTAAAAACTACCAACAGAACTCGTTTCTGGCACCTTCCCCGGTGGAGGTGTGCATGGGGTGTGTTTGGAACATTTTGTCACCAGCCAAGTCCAAAATTCAGCGATTCCCCATCTCAGCCCAGAAAGCAGGTAGAACAAGTTTTGTGGTGCCTTTCTCTTGCCTACCGGGGTAGTGTAAAAACTACCAACAGAACTCGTTTCTGGCACCTTCCCCGGTGGAGTTGTGCATGGGGTGTGTTTGGAACATTTTGTCACCAGCCGAGTCCAAAATTCAGCGATTCCCCATCTCAGCCCAGAAAGCAGGTAGAACAAGTTTTGTGGTGCCTTTCAGCTGCCTACCGGGGTAGTGTAAAAACTACCAACAGAACTCGTTTCTGGCACCTTCCCCGGTGGAGTTGTGCATGGGGTGTGTTTGGAACATTTTGTCACCAGCCGAGTCCAAAATTCAGCGATTCCCCATCTCAGCCCAGAAAGCAGGTAGAACAAGTTTTGTGGTGCCTTTCAGCTGCCTACCGGGGTAGTGTAAAAACTACCAACAGAACTCGTTTCTGGCACCTTCCCCGGTGGAGGTGTGCATGGGGTGTGTTTGGAACATTTTGTCACCAGCCGAGTCCAAAATTCAGCGATTCTCCATCTCAGCCCAGAAAGCAGGTAGAACAAGTTTTGTGGTGCCTTTCAGCTGCCTACCGGGGTAGTGTAAAAACTACCAACAGAACTCATTTCTGGCACCTTCCCCGGTGGAGTTGTGCATGGGGTGTGTTTGGAACATTTTGTCACCAGCCGAGTCCAAAATTCAGCGATTCCCCATCTCAGCCCAGAAAGCAGGTAGAACAAGTTTTGTGGTGCCTTTCAGCTGCCTACCGGGGTAGTGTAAAAACTACCAACAGAACTCGTTTCTGGCACCTTCCCCGGTGGAGTTGTGCATGGGGTGTGTTTGGAACATTTTGTCACCAGCCGAGTCCAAAATTCAGCGATTCCCCATCTCAGCCCAGAAAGCAGGTACAACAAGTTTTGTGGTGCCTTTCAGCTGCCTACCGGGGTAGTGTAAAAACTACCAACAGAACTCCTTTCTGGCACCTTCCCCGGTGGAGGTGTGCATGGGGTGTGTTTGGAACATTTTGTCACCAGCCGAGTCCAAAATTCAGCGATTCCCCATCTCAGCCCAGAAAGCAGGTAGAACAAGTTTTGTGGTGCCTTTCAGCTGCCTACCGGGGTAGTGTAAAAACTACCAACAGAACTCGTTTCTGGCACCTTTGCCGGTGGAGCTGTGCATGGGGTGTGTTTGGAACATTTTGTCACCAGCCGAGTCCAAAATTCAGCGATTCCCCATCTCAGCCCAGAAAGCAGGTAGAACAAGTTTTGTGGTGCCTTTCAGCTGCCTACCGGGGTAGTGTAAAAACTACCAACAGAACTCGTTTCTGGCACCTTCCCCGGTGGAGTTGTGCATGGGGTGTGTTTGGAACATTTTGTCACCAGCCGAGTCCAAAATTCAGCGATTCCCCATCTCAGCCCAGAAAGCAGGTAGAACAAGTTTTGTGGTGCCTTTCAGCTGCCTACCGGGGTAGTGTAAAAACTACCAACAGAACTCGTTTCTGGCACCTTCCCCGGTGGAGTTGTGCATGGGGTGTGTTTGGAACATTTTGTCACCAGCCGAGTCCAAAATTCAGCGATTACCCATCTCAGCCCAGAAAGCAGGTAGAACAAGTTTTGTGGTGCCTTTCAGCTGCCTACCGGGGTAGTGTAAAAACTACCAACAGAACTCGTTTCTGGCACCTTCCCCGGTGGAGTTGTGCATGGGGTGTGTTTGGAACATTTTGTTACCAGCCGAGTCCAAAATTCAGCCGTTCCCCATCTCAGCCCAGAAAGCAGGTAGAACAAGTTTTGTGGTGCCTTTCTCTTGCCTACCGGGGTAGTGTAAAAACTACCAACAGAACTCGTTTCTGGCACCTTCCCCGGTGGAGTTGTGCATGGGGTGTGTTTGGAACATTTTGTCACCAGCCGAGTCCAAAATTCAGCGATTCCCCATCTCAGCCCAGAAAGCAGGTAGAACAAGTTTTGTGGTGCCTTTCAGCTGCCTACCGGGGTAGTGTAAAAACTACCAACAGAACTCGTTTCTGGCACCTTCCCCGGTGGAGTTGTGCATGGGGTGTGTTTGGAACATTTTGTCAGCAGCCGAGTCCAAAATTCAGCGATTCCCCATCTCAGCCCAGAAAGCAGGTAGAACAAGTTTTGTGGTGCCTTTCAGCTGCCTACCGGGGTAGTGTAAAAACTACCAACAGAACTCGTTTCTGGCACCTTCCCCGGTGGAGTTGTGCATGGGGTGTGTTTGGAACATTTTGTCACCAGCCGAGTCCAAAATTCAGCGATTACCCATCTCAGCCCAGAAAGCAGGTAGAACAAGTTTTGTGGTGCCTTTCAGCTGCCTACCGGGGTAGTGTAAAAACTACCAACAGAACTCGTTTCTGGCACCTTCCCCGGTGGAGTTGTGCATGGGGTGTGTTTGGAACATTTTGTTACCAGCCGAGTCCAAAATTCAGCCGTTCCCCATCTCAGCCCAGAAAGCAGGTAGAACAAGTTTTGTGGTGCCTTTCTCTTGCCTACCGGGGTAGTGTAAAAACTACCAACAGAACTCGTTTCTGGCACCTTCCCCGGTGGAGGTGTGCATGGGGTGTGTTTGGAACATTTTGTCACCAGCCGAGTCGAAAATTCAGCGATTCCCCATCTCAGCCCAGAAAGCAGGTAGAACAAGTTTTGTGGTGCCTTTCAGCTGCCTACCGGGGTAGTGTAAAAACTACCAACAGAACTCGTTTCTGGCACCTTCCCCGGTGGAGTTGTGCATGGGGTGTGTTTGGAACATTTTGTCACCAGCCGAGTCCAAAATTCAGCGATTCCCCATCTCAGCCCAGAAAGCAGGTAGAACAAGTTTTGTGGTGCCTTTCAGCTGCCTACCGGGGTAGTGTAAAAACTACCAACAGAACTCCTTTCTGGCACCTTCCCCGGTGGAGGTGTGCATGGGGTGTGTTTGGAACATTTTGTCACCAGCCGAGTCCAAAACTCAGCGATTCCCCATCTCAGCCCAGAAAGCAGGTAGAACAAGTTTTGTGGTGCCTTTCAGCTGCCTACCGGGGTAGTGTAAAAACTACCAACAGAACTCGTTTCTGGCACCTTCCCCGGTGGAGTTGTGCATGGGGTGTGTTTGGAACATTTTGTCACCAGCCGAGTCCAAAATTCAGCCGTTCCCCATCTCAGCCCAGAAAGCAGGTAGAACAAGTTTTGTGGTGCCTTTCAGCTGCCTACCGGGGTAGTGTAAAAACTACCAACAGAACTCGTTTCTGGCACCTTCCCCGGTGGAGTTGTGCATGGGGTGTGTTTGGAACATTTTGTCACCAGCCGAGTCCAAAATTCAGCGATTCCCCATCTCAGCCCAGAAAGCAGGTAGAACAAGTTTTGTGGTGCCTTTCAGCTGCCTACCGGGGTAGTGTAAAAACTACCAACAGAACTCGTTTCTGGCACCTTCCCCGGTGGAGTTGTGCATGGGGTGTGTTTGGAACATTTTGTCACCAGCCGAGTCCAAAATTCAGCGATTCCCCATCTCAGCCCAGAAAGCAGGTAGAACAAGTTTTGTGGTGCCTTTCAGCTGCCTACCGGGGTAGTGTAAAAACTACCAACAGAACTCCTTTCTGGCACCTTCCCCGGTGGAGTTGTGCATGGGGTGTGTTTGGAACATTTTGTCACCAGCCGACTCCAAAATTCAGCGATTCCCCATCTCAGCCCAGAAAGCAGGTAGAACAAGTTTTGTGGTGCCTTTCAGCTGCCTACCGGGGTAGTGTAAAAACTACCAACAGAAATCGTTTCTGGCACCTTCCCCGGTGGAGGTGTGCATGGGGTGTGTTTGGAACATTTTGTCACCAGCCGAGTCCAAAATTCAGCGATTCCCCATCTCAGCCCAGAAAGCAGGTAGAACCGGTTTTATGGTGCCTTTCAGCTGCCTACCGGGGTAGTGTAAAAACTACCAACAGAACTCGTTTCTGGCACCTTCCCCGGTGGAGGTGTGCATGGGGTGTGTTTGGAACATTTTGTCACCAGCCGAGTCCAAAATTCAGCGATTCCCCATCTCAGCCCAGAAAGCAGGTAGAACAAGTTTTGTGGTGCCTTTCAGCTGCCTACCGGGGTAGTGTAAAAACTACCAACGGAACTCGTTTCTGGCACCTTCCCCGGTGGAGTTGTGCATGGGGTGTGTTTGGAACATTTTGTCACCAGCCGAGTCCAAAATTCAGCGATTCCCCATCTCAGCCCAGAAAGCAGGTAGAACAAGTTTTGTGGTGCCTTTCAGCTGCCTACCGGGGTAGTGTAAAAACTACCAACAGAACTCGTTTCTGGCACCTTCCCCGGTGGAGTTGTGCATGGGGTGTGTTTGGAACATTTTGTTACCAGCCGAGTCCAAAATTCAGCCGTTCCCCATCTCAGCCCAGAAAGCAGGTAGAACAAGTTTTGTGGTGCCTTTTCTTGCCTACCGGGGTAGTGTAAAAACTACCAACAGAACTCGTTTCTGGCACCTTCCCCGGTGGAGTTGTGCATGGGGTGTGTTTGGAACATTTTGTCACCAGCCGAGTCCAAAATTCAGCGATTCCCCATCTCAGCCCAGAAAGCAGGTAGAACAAGTTTTGTGGTGCCTTTCAGCTGCCTACCGGGGTAGTGTAAAAACTACCAACAGAACTCGTTTCTGGCACCTTCCCCGGTGGAGTTGTGCATGGGGTGTGTTTGGAACATTTTGTCACCAGCCGAGTCCAAAATTCAGCGATTCCCCATCTCAGCCCAGAAAGCAGGTAGAACAAGTTTTGTGGTGCCTTTCAGCTGCCTACCGGGGTAGTGTAAAAACTACCAACAGAACTCCTTTCTGGCACCTTCCCCGGTGGAGTTGTGCATGGGGTGTGTTTGGAACATTTTGTCAGCAGCCGAGTCCAAAATTCAGCGATTCCCCATCTCAGCCCAGAAAGCAGGTAGAACAAGTTTTGTGGTGCCTTTCAGCTGCCTACCGGGGTAGTGTAAAAACTACCAACAGAACTCGTTTCTGGCACCTTCCCCGGTGGAGTTGTGCATGGGGTGTGTTTGGAACATTTTGTCACCAGCCGAGTCCAAAATTCAGCTATTCCCCATCTCAGCCCAGAAAGCAGGTAGAACAAGTTTTGTGGTGCCTTTCAGCTGCCTACCGGGGTAGTGTAAAAACTACCAACAGAACTCGTTTCTGGCACCTTCCCCGGTGGAGTTGTGCATGGGGTGTGTTTGGAACATTTTGTCACCAGCCGAGTCCAAAATTCAGCGATTCCCCATCTCAGCCCAGAAAGCAGGTAGAACCGGTTTTATGGTGCCTTTCAGCTGCCTACCGGGGTAGTGTAAAAACTACCAACAGAACTCGTTTCTGGCACCTTCCCCGGTGGAGTTGTGCATGGGGTGTGTTTGGAACATTTTGTCACCAGCCGAGTCCAAAATTCAGCGATTCCCCATCTCAGCCCAGAAAGCAGGTAGAACAAGTTTTGTGGTGCCTTTCAGCTGCCTACCGGGGTAGTGTAAAAACTACCAACAGAACTCGTTTCTGGCACCTTCCCCGGTGGAGTTGTGCATGGGGTGTGTTTGGAACATTTTGTCACCAGCCGAGTCCAAAATTCAGCGATTCCCCATCTCAGCCCAGAAAGCAGGTAGAACAAGTTTTGTGGTGCCTTTCAGCTGCCTACCGGGGTAGTGTAAAAACTACCAACAGAACTCGTTTCTGGCACCTTCCCCGGTGGAGTTGTGCATGGGGTGTGTTTGGAACATTTTGTCACCAGCCGAGTCCAAAATTCAGCGATTCCCCATCTCAGCCCAGAAAGCAGGTACAACAAGTTTTGTGGTGCCTTTCAGCTGCCTACCGGGGTAGTGTAAAAACTACCAACAGAACTCGTTTCTGGCACCTTCCCCGGTGGAGTTGTGCATGGGGTGTGTTTGGAACATTTTGTCACCAGCCGAGTCCAAAATTCAGCGATTCCCCATCTCAGCCCAGAAAGCAGGTAGAACAAGTTTTGTGGTGCCTTTCAGCTGCCTACCGGGGTAGTGTAAAAACTACCAACAGAACTCGTTTCTGGCACCTTCCCCGGTGGAGTTGTGCATGGGGTGTGTTTGGAACATTTTGTTACCAGCCGAGACCAAAATTCAGCCGTTCCCCATCTCAGCCCAGAAAGCAGGTAGAACAAGTTTTGTGGTGCCTTTCAGCTGCCTACCGGGGTAGTGTAAAAACTACCAACAGAACTCGTTTCTGGCACCTTCCCCGGTGGAGGTGTGCATGGGGTGTGTTTGGAACATTTTGTCACCAGCCGAGTCCAAAATTCAGCGATTCCCCATCTCAGCCCAGAAAGCAGGTAGAACCGGTTTTATGGTGCCTTTCAGCTGCCTACCGGGGTAGTGTAAAAACTACCAACAGAACTCGTTTCTGGCACCTTCCCCGGTGGAGGTGTGCATGGGGTGTGTTTGGAACATTTTGTCACCAGCCGAGTCCAAAATTCAGCGATTCCCCATCTCAGCCCAGAAAGCAGGTAGAACAACTTTTGTGGTGCCTTTCAGCTGCCTACCGGGGTAGTGTAAAAACTACCAACAGAACTCGTTTCTGGCACCTTCCCCGGTGGAGGTGTGCATGGGGTGTGTTTGGAACATTTTGTCACCAGCCGAGTCCAAAATTCAGCGATTCCCCATCTCAGCCCAGAAAGCAGGTAGAACAAGTTTTGTGGTGCCTTTCAGCTGCCTACCGGGGTAGTGTAAAAACTACCAACAGAACTCGTTTCTGGCACCTTCCCCGGTGGAGTTGTGCATGGGGTGTGTTTGGAACATTTTGTCACCAGCCGAGTCCAAAATTCAGCGATTCCCCATCTCAGCCCAGAAAGCAGGTAGAACAAGTTTTGTGGTGCCTTTCAGCTGCCTACCGGGGTAGTGTAAAAACTACCAACAGAACTCGTTTCTGGCACCTTCCCCGGTGGAGTTGTGCATGGGGTGTGTTTGGAACATTTTGTCACCAGCCGAGTCCAAAATTCAGCGATTCCCCATCTCAGCCCAGAAAGCAGGTAGAACAACTTTTGTGGTGCCTTTCAGCTGCCTACCGGGGTAGTGTAAAAACTACCAACAGAACTCGTTTCTGGCACCTTCCCCGGTGGAGTTGTGCATGGGGTGTGTTTGGAACATTTTGTTACCAGCCGAGACCAAAATTCAGCCGTTCCCCATCTCAGCCCAGAAAGCAGGTAGAACAAGTTTTGTGGTGCCTTTCAGCTGCCTACCGGGGTAGTGTAAAAACTACCAACAGAACTCGTTTCTGGCACCTTCCCCGGTGGAGGTGTGCATGGGGTGTGTTTGGAACATTTTGTCACCAGCCGAGTCCAAAATTCAGCGATTCCCCATCTCAGCCCAGAAAGCAGGTAGAACCGGTTTTATGGTGCCTTTCAGCTGCCTACCGGGGTAGTGTAAAAACTACCAACAGAACTCGTTTCTGGCACCTTCCCCGGTGGAGTTGTGCATGGGGTGTGTTTGGAACATTTTGTCACCAGCCGAGTCCAAAATTCAGCGATTCCCCATCTCAGCCCAGAAAGCAGGTAGAACAAGTTTTGTGGTGCCTTTCAGCTGCCTACCGGGGTAGTGTAAAAACTACCAACAGAACTCGTTTCTGGCACCTTCCCCGGTGGAGGTGTGCATGGGGTGTGTTTGGAACATTTTGTCACCAGCCGAGTCCAAAATTCAGCGATTCCCCATCTCAGCCCAGAAAGCAGGTACAACAAGTTTTGTGGTGCCTTTCAGCTGCCTACCGGGGTAGTGTAAAAACTACCAACAGAACTCGTTTCTGGCACCTTCCCCGGTGGAGTTGTGCATGGGGTGTGTTTGGAACATTTTGTCACCAGCCGAGTCCAAAATTCAGCGATTCCCCATCTCAGCCCAGAAAGCAGGTAGAACAAGTTTTGTGGTGCCTTTCAGCTGCCTACCGGGGTAGTGTAAAAACTACCAACAGAACTCGTTTCTGGCACCTTCCCCGGTGGAGTTGTGCATGGGGTGTGTTTGGAACATTTTGTCACCAGCCGAGTCCAAAATTCAGCGATTCCCCATCTCAGCCCAGAAAGCAGGTAGAACAAGTTTTGTGGTGCCTTTCAGCTGCCTACCGGGGTAGTGTAAAAACTACCAACAGAACTCGTTTCTGGCACCTTCCCCGGTGGAGTTGTGCATGGGGTGTGTTTGGAACATTTTGTCACCAGCCGAGTCCAAAATTCAGCGATTCCCCATCTCAGCCCAGAAAGCAGGTAGAACAAGTTTTGTGGTGCCTTTCAGCTGCCTACCGGGGTAGTGTAAAAACTACCAACAGAACTCGTTTCTGGCACCTTCCCCGGTGGAGTTGTGCATGGGGTGTGTTTGGAACATTTTGTTACCAGCCGAGACCAAAATTCAGCCGTTCCCCATCTCAGCCCAGAAAGCAGGTAGAACAAGTTTTGTGGTGCCTTTCAGCTGCCTACCGGGGTAGTGTAAAAACTACCAACAGAACTCGTTTCTGGCACCTTCCCCGGTGGAGGTGTGCATGGGGTGTGTTTGGAACATTTTGTCACCAGCCGAGTCCAAAATTCAGCGATTCCCCATCTCAGCCCAGAAAGCAGGTAGAACCGGTTTTATGGTGCCTTTCAGCTGCCTACCGGGGTAGTGTAAAAACTACCAACAGAACTCCTTTCTGGCACCTTCCCCGGTGGAGTTGTGCATGGGGTGTGTTTGGAACATTTTGTCACCAGCCGAGTCCAAAATTCAGCGATTCCCCATCTCAGCCCAGAAAGCAGGTAGAACAAGTTTTGTGGTGCCTTTCAGCTGCCTACCGGGGTAGTGTAAAAACTACCAACAGAACTCGTTTCTGGCACCTTCCCCGGTGGAGGTGTGCATGGGGTGTGTTTGGAACATTTTGTCACCAGCCGAGTCCAAAATTCAGCGATTCCCCATCTCAGCCCAGAAAGCAGGTACAACAAGTTTTGTGGTGCCTTTCAGCTGCCTACCGGGGTAGTGTAAAAACTACCAACAGAACTCGTTTCTGGCACCTTCCCCGGTGGAGTTGTGCATGGGGTGTGTTTGGAACATTTTGTCACCAGCCGAGTCCAAAATTCAGCGATTCCCCATCTCAGCCCAGAAAGCAGGTAGAACAAGTTTTGTGGTGCCTTTCAGCTGCCTACCGGGGTAGTGTAAAAACTACCAACAGAACTCGTTTCTGGCACCTTCCCCGGTGGAGTTGTGCATGGGGTGTGTTTGGAACATTTTGTCACCAGCCGAGTCCAAAATTCAGCGATTCCCCATCTCAGCCCAGAAAGCAGGTAGAACCGGTTTTTATGGTGCCTTTCAGCTGCCTACCGGGGTAGTGTAAAAACTACCAACAGAACTCCTTTCTGGCACCTTCCCCGGTGGAGTTGTGCATGGGGTGTGTTTGGAACATTTTGTCACCAGCCGAGTCCAAATTCAGCGATTCCCCATCTCAGCCCAGAAAGCAGGTAGAACAAGTTTTGTGGTGCCTTTCAGCTGCCTACCGGGGTAGTGTAAAAACTACCAACAGAACTCGTTTCTGGCACCTTCCCCGGTGGAGTTGTGCATGGGGTGTGTTTGGAACA
Source organism: Falco cherrug (assembly GCF_023634085.1). Classification (NCBI taxonomy): domain Eukaryota; kingdom Metazoa; phylum Chordata; class Aves; order Falconiformes; family Falconidae; genus Falco; species Falco cherrug. The sequence continues at coordinate 18,917 of NW_026599451.1, forward strand.
TTTTGTTACCAGCCGAGACCAAAATTCAGCCGTTCCCCATCTCAGCCCAGAAAGCAGGTAGAACAAGTTTTGTGGTGCCTTTCAGCTGCCTACCGGGGTAGTGTAAAAACTACCAACAGAACTCGTTTTCTGGCACCTTCCCCGGTGGAGGTGTGCATGGGGTGTGTTTGGAACATTTTGTCACCAGCCGAGTCCAAAATTCAGCGATTCCCCATCTCAGCCCAGAAAGCAGGTAGAACCGGTTTTATGGTGCCTTTCAGCTGCCTACCGGGGTAGTGTAAAAACTACCAACAGAACTCGTTTCTGGCACCTTCCCCGGTGGAGTTGTGCATGGGGTGTGTTTGGAACATTTTGTCACCAGCCGAGTCCAAAATTCAGCGATTCCCCATCTCAGCCCAGAAAGCAGGTAGAACAAGTTTTGTGGTGCCTTTCAGCTGCCTACCGGGGTAGTGTAAAAACTACCAACAGAACTCGTTTCTGGCACCTTCCCCGGTGGAGTTGTGCATGGGGTGTGTTTGGAACATTTTGTCACCAGCCGAGTCCAAAATTCAGCGATTCCCCATCTCAGCCCAGAAAGCAGGTAGAACAAGTTTTGTGGTGCCTTTCAGCTGCCTACCGGGGTAGTGTAAAAACTACCAACAGAACTCGTTTCTGGCACCTTCCCCGGTGGAGGTGTGCATGGGGTGTGTTTGGAACATTTTGTCACCAGCCGAGTCCAAAATTCAGCGATTCCCCATCTCAGCCCAGAAAGCAGGTAGAACAAGTTTTGTGGTGCCTTTCAGCTGCCTACCGGGGTAGTGTAAAAACTACCAACAGAACTCCTTTCTGGCACCTTCCCCGGTGGAGTTGTGCATGGGGTGTGTTTGGAACATTTTGTCACCAGCCGAGTCGAAAATTCAGCGATTCCCCATCTCAGCCCAGAAAGCAGGTAGAACAAGTTTTGTGGTGCCTTTCAGCTGCCTACCGGGGTAGTGTAAAAAACTACCAACAGAACTCGTTTCTGGCACCTTCCCCGGTGGAGTTGTGCATGGGGTGTGTTTGGAACATTTTGTCACCAGCCGAGTCCAAAATTCAGCGATTCCCCATCTCAGCCCAGAAAGCAGGTAGAACAAGTTTTGTGGTGCCTTTCAGCTGCCTACCGGGGTAGTGTAAAAAACTACCAACAGAACTCCTTTCTGGCACCTTCCCCGGTGGAGGTGTGCATGGGGTGTGTTTGGAACATTTTGTCACCAGCCGAGTCCAAAACTCAGCTGTTCCCCATCTCAGCCCAGAAAGCAGGTAGAACAAGTTTTGTGGTGCCTTTCAGCTGCCTACCGGGGTAGTGTAAAAACTACCAACAGAACTCGTTTCTGGCACCTTCCCCGGTGGAGTTGTGCATGGGGTGTGTTTGGAACATTTTGTCACCAGCCGAGTCCAAAATTCAGCGATTCCCCATCTCAGCCCAGAAAGCAGGTAGAACAAGTTTTGTGGTGCCTTTCAGCTGCCTACCGGGGTAGTGTAAAAACTACCAACAGAACTCCTTTCTGGCACCTTCCCCGGTGGAGGTGTGCATGGGGTGTGTTTGGAACATTTTGTCACCAGCCGAGTCCAAAATTCAGCGATTCCCCATCTCAGCCCAGAAAGCAGGTAGAACAAGTTTTGTGGTGCCTTTCAGCTGCCTACCGGGGTAGTGTAAAAACTACCAACAGAACTCGTTTCTGGCACCCTTCCCCGGTGGAGTTGTGCATGGGGTGTGTTTGGAACATTTTGTCACCAGCCGAGTCCAAAATTCAGCGATTCCCCATCTCAGCCCAGAAAGCAGGTAGAACAAGTTTTGTGGTGCCTTTCAGCTGCCTACCGGGGTAGTGTAAAAACTACCAACAGAACTCGTTTCTGGCACCTTCCCCGGTGGAGTTGTGCATGGGGTGTGTTTGGAACATTTTGTTACCAGCCGAGACCAAAATTCAGCCGTTCCCCATCTCAGCCCAGAAAGCAGGTAGAACAAGTTTTGTGGTGCCTTTCAGCTGCCTACCGGGGTAGTGTAAAAACTACCAACAGAACTCGTTTCTGGCACCTTCCCCGGTGGAGGTGTGCATGGGGTGTGTTTGGAACATTTTGTCACCAGCCGAGTCCAAAATTCAGCGATTCCCCATCTCAGCCCAGAAAGCAGGTAGAACCGGTTTTATGGTGCCTTTCAGCTGCCTACCGGGGTAGTGTAAAAACTACCAACAGAACTCGTTTCTGGCACCTTCCCCGGTGGAGTTGTGCATGGGGTGTGTTTGGAACATTTTGTCACCAGCCGAGTCCAAAATTCAGCGATTCCCCATCTCAGCCCAGAAAGCAGGTAGAACAAGTTTTGTGGTGCCTTTCAGCTGCCTACCGGGGTAGTGTAAAAACTACCAAGAGAACTCGTTTCTGGCACCTTCCCCGGTGGAGGTGTGCATGGGGTGTGTTTGGAACATTTTGTCACCAGCCGAGTCCAAAATTCAGCGATTCCCCATCTCAGCCCAGAAAGCAGGTACAACAAGTTTTGTGGTGCCTTTCAGCTGCCTACCGGGGGTAGTGTAAAAACTACCAACAGAACTCGTTTCTGGCACCTTCCCCGGTGGAGTTGTGCATGGGGTGTGTTTGGAACATTTTGTCACAGCCGAGTCCAAAATTCAGCGATTCCCCATCTCAGCCCAGAAAGCAGGTAGAACAAGTTTTGTGGTGCCTTTCAGCTGCCTACCGGGGTAGTGTAAAAACTACCAACAGAACTCGTTTCTGGCACCTTCCCCGGTGGAGTTGTGCATGGGGTGTGTTTGGAACATTTTGTCACCAGCCGAGTCCAAAATTCAGCGATTCCCCATCTCAGCCCAGAAAGCAGGTAGAACCGGTTTTTATGGTGCCTTTCAGCTGCCTACCGGGGTAGTGTAAAAACTACCAACAGAACTCCTTTCTGGCACCTTCCCCGGTGGAGTTGTGCATGGGGGTGTGTTTGGAACATTTTGTCACCAGCCGAGTCCAAAATTCAGCGATTCCCCATCTCAGCCCAGAAAGCAGGTAGAACAAGTTTTTGTGGTGCCTTTCAGCTGCCTACCGGGGGTAGTGTAAAAACTACCAACAGAACTCGTTTCTGGCACCTTCCCCGGTGGAGTTGTGCATGGGGTGTGTTTGGAACATTTTGTTACCAGCCGAGTCCAAAATTCAGCCGTTCCCCATCTCAGCCCAGAAAGCAGGTAGAACAAGTTTTGTGGTGCCTTTCTCTTGCCTACCGGGGTAGTGTAAAAACTACCAACGGAACTCGATTCTGGCACCTTCCCCGGTGGAGTTGTGCATGGGGTGTGTTTGGAACATTTTGTCACCAGCCGAGTCCAAAATTCAGTGATTCCCCATCTCAGCCCAGAAAGCAGGTAGAACAAGTTTTGTGGTGCCTTTCAGCTGCCTACCGGGGTAGTGTAAAAACTACCAACAGAACTCGTTTCTGGCACCTTCCCCGGTGGAGTTGTGCATGGGGTGTGTTTGGAACATTTTGTCACCAGCCGAGTCCAAAATTCAGCGATTCCCCATCTCAGCCGAGAAAGCAGGTAGAAAAACTTTTGTGGTGCCTTTCAGCTGCCTACCGGGGTAGTGTAAAAACTACCAACAGAACTCGTTTCTGGCACCTTCCCCGGTGGAGTTGTGCATGGGGGTGTGTTTGGAACATTTTGTCAGCAGCCGAGTCCAAAATTCAGCGATTCCCCATCTCAGCCCAGAAAGCAGGTAGAACAAGTTTTGTGGTGCCTTTCTCTTGCCTACCGGGGGTAGTGTAAAAACTACCAACAGAACTCGTTTCTGGCACCTTCCCCGGTGGAGTTGTGCATGGGGTGTGTTTGGAACATTTTGTCACCAGCCGAGTCCAAAATTCAGCGATTCCCCATCTCAGCCCAGAAAGCAGGTAGAACAAGTTTTGTGGTGCCTTTCAGCTGCCTACCGGGGTAGTGTAAAAACTACCAACAGAACTCGTTTCTGGCACCTTCCCCGGTGGAGTTGTGCATGGGGTGTGTTTGGAACATTTTGTCACCAGCCGAGTCCAAAAATTCAGCGATTCCCCATCTCAGACCAGAAAGCAGGTAGAACCGGTTTTATGGTGCCTTTCAGCTGCCTACCGGGGTAGTGTAAAAACTACCAACAGAACTCCTTTCTGGCACCTTCCCCGGTGGAGTTGTGCATGGGGTGTGTTTGGAACATTTTGTCACCAGCCGAGTCCAAAATTCAGCGATTCCCCATCTCAGCCCAGAAAGCAGGTAGAACCGGTTTTATGGTGCCTTTCAGCTGCCTACCGGGGTAGTGTAAAAACTACCAACAGAACTCCTTTCTGGCACCTTCCCGGTGGAGTTGTGCATGGGGTGTGTTTGGAACATTTTGTCACCAGCCGAGTCCAAAACTCAGCTGTTCCCCATCTCAGCCCAGAAAGCAGGTAGAACAAGTTTTGTGGTGCCTTTCAGCTGCCTACCGGGGTAGTGTAAAAACTACCAACAGAACTCGTTTCTGGCACCTTCCCCGGTGGAGTTGTGCATGGGGTGTGTTTGGAACATTTTGTCACCAGCCGAGTCCAAAATTCAGCGATTCCCCATCTCAGCCCAGAAAGCAGGTACAACAAGTTTTGTGGTGCCTTTCAGCTGCCTACCGGGGTAGTGTAAAAACTACCAACAGAACTCCTTTCTGGCACCTTCCCCGGTGGAGGTGTGCATGGGGTGTGTTTGGAACATTTTGTCACCAGCCGAGTCCAAAACTCAGCTGTTCCCCATCTCAGCCCAGAAAGCAGGTAGAACAAGTTTTGTGGTGCCTTTCAGCTGCCTACCGGGGTAGTGTAAAAACTACCAACAGAACTCGTTTCTGGCACCTTCCCCGGTGGAGTTGTGCATGGGGTGTGTTTGGAACATTTTGTCAGCAGCCGAGTCCAAAATTCAGCGATTCCCCATCTCAGCCCAGAAAGCAGGTAGAACAAGTTTTTGTGGTGCCTTTCAGCTGCCTACCGGGGTAGTGTAAAAACTACCAACAGAACTCGTTTCTGGCACCTTCCCCGGTGGAGTTGTGCATGGGGTGTGTTTGGAACATTTTGTCACCAGCCGAGTCCAAAATTCAGCGATTCCCCATCTCAGCCCAGAAAGCAGGTAGAACAAGTTTTGTGGTACCTTTCAGCTGCCTACCGGGGGTAGTGTAAAAAACTACCAACAGAACTCGTTTCTGGCACCTTCCCCGGTGGAGTTGTGCATGGGGTGTGTTTTGGAACATTTTGTCACCAGCCGAGTCCAAAATTCAGCGATTCCCCATCTCAGCCCAGAAAGCAGGTAGAACAAGTTTTGTGGTGCCTTTCAGCTGCCTACCGGGGTAGTGTAAAAACTACCAACAGAACTCGTTTCTGGCACCTTCCCCGGTGGAGTTGTGCATGGGGTGTGTTTGGAACATTTTGTCACCAGCCGAGTCCAAAAATTCAGCGATTCCCCATCTCAGCCCAGAAAGCAGGTAGAACAAGTTTTGTGGTGCCTTTCAGCTGCCTACCGGGGTAGTGTAAAAAGTACCAACAGAACTCGTTTCTGGCACCTTCCCCGGTGGAGTTGTGCATGGGGTGTGTTTGGAACATTTTGTCACCAGCCGAGTCCAAAATTCAGCGATTCCCCATCTCAGCCCAGAAAGCAGGTAGAACAAGTTTTGTGGTGCCTTTCAGCTGCCTACCGGGGTAGTGTAAAAACTACCAACAGAACTCGTTTCTGGCACCTTCCCCGGTGGAGTTGTGCATGGGGTGTGTTTGGAACATTTTGTCACCAGCCGAGTCCAAAATTCAGCGATTCCCCATCTCAGCCCAGAAAGCAGGTAGAACAAGTTTTGTGGTGCCTTTCAGCTGCCTACCGGGGTAGTGTAAAAACTACCAACAGAACTTGTTTCTGGCACCTTCCCCGGTGGAGGTGTGCATGGGGTGTGTTTGGAACATTTTGTCACCAGCCGAGTCCAAAATTCAGCGATTCTCCATCTCAGCCCAGAAAGCAGGTAGAACAAGTTTTGTGGTGCCTTTCTCTTGCCTACCGGGGTAGTGTAAAAACTACCAACAGAACTCGTTTCTGGCACCTTCCCCGGTGGAGTTGTGCATGGGGTGTGTTTGGAACATTTTGTCACCAGCCGAGTCCAAAATTCAGCGATTCCCATCTCAGCCCAGAAAGCAGGTAGAACAAGTTTTGTGGTGCCTTTCAGCTGCCTACTGGGGTAGTGTAAAAACTACCAACAGAACTCCTTTCTGGCACCTTCCCCGGTGGAGTTGTGCATGGGGTGTGTTTGGAACATTTTGTCACCAGCCGAGTCCAAAATTCAGCGATTCCCCATCTCAGCCCAGAAAGCAGGTAGAACAAGTTTTGTGGTGCCTTTCAGCTGCCTACCGGGGTAGTGTAAAAACTACCAACAGAACTCATTTCTGGCACCTTCCCGGTGGAGTTGTGCATGGGGTGTGTTTGGAACATTTTGTCACCAGCCGAGTCCAAAATTCAGCTATTCCCCATCTCAGCCCAGAAAGCAGGTAGAACAAGTTTTGTGGTGCCTTTCAGCTGCCTACCGGGGTAGTGTAAAAACTACCAACAGAACTCGTTTCTGGCACCTTCCCCGGTGGAGGTGTGCATGGGGTGTGTTTGGAACATTTTGTCACCAGCCGAGTCCAAAATTCAGCGATTCCCCATCTCAGCCCAGAAAGCAGGTACAACAAGTTTTGTGGTGCCTTTCAGCTGCCTACCGGGGTAGTGTAAAAACTACCAACAGAACTCGTTTCTGGCACCTTCCCCGGTGGAGTTGTGCATGGGGTGTGTTTGGAACATTTTGTCACCAGCCAAGTCCAAAATTCAGCGATTCCCCATCTCAGCCCAGAAAGCAGGTAGAACAAGTTTTGTGGTGCCTTTCAGCTGCCTACCGGGGTAGTGTAAAAACTACCAACAGAACTCGTTTCTGGCACCTTCCCCGGTGGAGTTGTGCATGGGGTGTGTTTGGAACATTTTGTTACCAGCCGAGTCCAAAATTCAGCCGTTCCCCATCTCAGCCCAGAAAGCAGGTAGAACAAGTTTTGTGGTGCCTTTCTCTTGCCTACCGGGGTAGTGTAAAAACTACCAACGGAACTCGATTCTGGCACCTTCCCCGGTGGAGTTGTGCATGGGGTGTGTTTGGAACATTTTTGTCACCAGCCGAGTCCAAAATTCAGTGATTCCCCATCTCAGCCCAGAAAGCAGGTAGAACAAGTTTTTGTGGTGCCTTTCAGCTGCCTACCGGGGTAGTGTAAAAACTACCAACAGAACTCGTTTCTGGCACCTTCCCCGGTGGAGTTGTGCATGGGGTGTGTTTGGAACATTTTGTCACCAGCCGAGTCCAAAATTCAGCGATTCCCCATCTCAGCCGAGAAAGCAGGTAGAAAAACTTTTGTGGTGCCTTTCAGCTGCCTACCGGGGTAGTGTAAAAACTACCAACAGAACTCGTTTCTGGCACCTTCCCCGGTGGAGTTGTGCATGGGGTGTGTTTGGAACATTTTGTCAGCAGCCGAGTCCAAAATTCAGCGATTCCCCATCTCAGCCCAGAAAGCAGGTAGAACAAGTTTTGTGGTGCCTTTCTCTTGCCTACCGGGGTAGTGTAAAAACTACCAACAGAACTCGTTTCTGGCACCTTCCCCGGTGGAGTTGTGCATGGGGTGTGTTTGGAACATTTTGTCACCAGCCGAGTCCAAAATTCAGCGATTCCCCATCTCAGCCCAGAAAGCAGGTAGAACAAGTTTTGTGGTGCCTTTCAGCTGCCTACCGGGGTAGTGTAAAAAACTACCAACAGAACTCGTTTCTGGCACCTTCCCCGGTGGAGTTGTGCATGGGGTGTGTTTGGAACATTTTGTCACCAGCCGAGTCCAAAATTCAGCGATTCCCCATCTCAGACCAGAAAGCAGGTAGAACCGGTTTTATGGTGCCTTTCAGCTGCCTACCGGGGTAGTGTAAAAACTACCAACAGAACTCCTTTCTGGCACCTTCCCCGGTGGAGTTGTGCATGGGGTGTGTTTGGAACATTTTTGTCACCAGCCGAGTCCAAAATTCAGCGATTCCCCATCTCAGCCCAGAAAGCAGGTAGAACCGGTTTTATGGTGCCTTTCAGCTGCCTACCGGGGTAGTGTAAAAACTACCAACAGAACTCCTTTCTGGCACCTTCCCCGGTGGAGTTGTGCATGGGGTGGTGTTTGGAACATTTTGTCACCAGCCGAGTCCAAAACTCAGCTGTTCCCCATCTCAGCCCAGAAAGCAGGTAGAACAAGTTTTGTGGTGCCTTTCAGCTGCCTACCGGGGTAGTGTAAAAACTACCAACAGAACTCGTTTCTGGCACCTTCCCCGGTGGAGTTGTGCATGGGGTGTGTTTGGAACATTTTGTCACCAGCCGAGTCCAAAATTCAGCGATTCCCCATCTCAGCCCAGAAAGCAGGTACAACAAGTTTTGTGGTGCCTTTCAGCTGCCTACCGGGGTAGTGTAAAAACTACCAACAGAACTCCTTTCTGGCACCTTCCCCGGTGGAGGTGTGCATGGGGTGTGTTTGGAACATTTTGTCACCAGCCGAGTCCAAAACTCAGCTGTTCCCCATCTCAGCCCAGAAAGCAGGTAGAACAAGTTTTGTGGTGCCTTTCAGCTGCCTACCGGGGTAGTGTAAAAACTACCAACAGAACTCGTTTCTGGCACCTTCCCCGGTGGAGTTGTGCATGGGGTGTGTTTGGAACATTTTGTCACCAGCCGAGTCCAAAATTCAGCGATTCCCCATCTCAGCCCAGAAAGCAGGTAGAACAAGTTTTGTGGTGCCTTTCAGCTGCCTACCGGGGTAGTGTAAAAACTACCAACAGAACTCGTTTCTGGCACCTTCCCCGGTGGAGTTGTGCATGGGGTGTGTTTGGAACATTTTGGTCACCAGCCGAGTCCAAAAATTCAGCGATTCCCCATCTCAGCCCAGAAAGCAGGTAGAACAAGTTTTTGTGGTACCTTTCAGCTGCCTACCGGGGTAGTGTAAAAACTACCAACAGAACTCGTTTCTGGCACCTTCCCCGGTGGAGTTGTGCATGGGGTGTGTTTGGAACATTTTGTCACCAGCCGAGTCCAAAATTCAGCGATTCCCCATCTCAGCCCAGAAAGCAGGTAGAACAAGTTTTGTGGTGCCTTTCAGCTGCCTACCGGGGTAGTGTAAAAACTACCAACAGAACTCGTTTCTGGCACCTTCCCCGGTGGAGTTGTGCATGGGGTGTGTTTGGAACATTTTGTCACCAGCCGAGTCCAAAATTCAGCGATTCCCCATCTCAGCCCAGAAAGCAGGTAGAACAAGTTTTGTGGTGCCTTTCAGCTGCCTACCGGGGGTAGTGTAAAAAGTACCAACAGAACTCGTTTCTGGCACCTTCCCCGGTGGAGTTGTGCATGGGGTGTGTTTGGAACATTTTGTCACCAGCCGAGTCCAAAATTCAGCGATTCCCCATCTCAGCCCAGAAAGCAGGTAGAACAAGTTTTGTGGTGCCTTTCAGCTGCCTACCGGGGTAGTGTAAAAACTACCAACAGAACTCGTTTCTGGCACCTTCCCCGGTGGAGTTGTGCATGGGGTGTGTTTGGAACATTTTGTCACCAGCCGAGTCCAAAATTCAGCGATTCCCCATCTCAGCCCAGAAAAGCAGGTAGAACAAGTTTTGTGGTGCCTTTCAGCTGCCTACCGGGGTAGTGTAAAAACTACCAACAGAACTTGTTTCTGGCACCTTCCCCGGTGGAGGTGTGCATGGGGTGTGTTTGGAACATTTTGTCACCAGCCGAGTCCAAAATTCAGCGATTCTCCATCTCAGCCCAGAAAGCAGGTAGAACAAGTTTTGTGGTGCCTTTCTCTTGCCTACCGGGGTAGTGTAAAAACTACCAACAGAACTCGTTTCTGGCACCTTCCCCGGTGGAGTTGTGCATGGGGTGTGTTTGGAACATTTTGTCACCAGCCGAGTCCAAAATTCAGCGATTCCCCATCTCAGCCCAGAAAGCAGGTAGAACAAGTTTTGTGGTGCCTTTCAGCTGCCTACTGGGGTAGTGTAAAAACTACCAACAGAACTCCTTTCTGGCACCTTCCCCGGTGGAGTTGTGCATGGGGTGTGTTTGGAACATTTTGTCACCAGCCGAGTCCAAAATTCAGCGATTCCCCATCTCAGCCCAGAAAGCAGGTAGAACAAGTTTTGTGGTGCCTTTCAGCTGCCTACCGGGGTAGTGTAAAAACTACCAACAGAACTCATTTCTGGCACCTTCCCCGGTGGAGTTGTGCATGGGGTGTGTTTGGAACATTTTTGTCACCAGCCGAGTCCAAAATTCAGCTATTCCCCATCTCAGCCCAGAAAGCAGGTAGAACAAGTTTTGTGGTGCCTTTCAGCTGCCTACCGGGGTAGTGTAAAAACTACCAACAGAACTCGTTTCTGGCACCTTCCCCGGTGGAGGTGTGCATGGGGTGTGTTTGGAACATTTTGTCACCAGCCGAGTCCAAAATTCAGCGATTCCCCATCTCAGCCCAGAAAGCAGGTACAACAAGTTTTGTGGTGCCTTTCAGCTGCCTACCGGGGTAGTGTAAAAACTACCAACAGAACTCGTTTCTGGCACCTTCCCCGGTGGAGTTGTGCATGGGGTGTGTTTGGAACATTTTGTCACCAGCCAAGTCCAAAATTCAGCGATTCCCCATCTCAGCCCAGAAAGCAGGTAGAACAAGTTTTGTGGTGCCTTTCAGCTGCCTACCGGGGTAGTGTAAAAACTACCAACAGAACTCGTTTCTGGCACCTTCCCCGGTGGAGTTGTGCATGGGGTGTGTTTGGAACATTTTGTTACCAGCCGAGTCCAAAATTCAGCCGTTCCCCATCTCAGCCCAGAAAGCAGGTAGAACAAGTTTTGTGGTGCCTTTCTCTTGCCTACCGGGGTAGTGTAAAAACTACCAACGGAACTCGATTCTGGCACCTTCCCCGGTGGAGTTGTGCATGGGGTGTGTTTGGAACATTTTGTCACCAGCCGAGTCCAAAATTCAGTGATTCCCCATCTCAGCCCAGAAAGCAGGTAGAACAAGTTTTGTGGTGCCTTTCAGCTGCCTACCGGGGTAGTGTAAAAACTACCAACAGAACTCGTTTCTGGCACCTTCCCCGGTGGAGTTGTGCATGGGGTGTGTTTGGAACATTTTGTCACCAGCCGAGTCCAAAATTCAGCGATTCCCCATCTCAGCCGAGAAAGCAGGTAGAAAAACTTTTGTGGTGCCTTTCAGCTGCCTACCGGGGTAGTGTAAAAACTACCAACAGAACTCGTTTCTGGCACCTTCCCCGGTGGAGTTGTGCATGGGGTGTGTTTTGGAACATTTTGTCAGCAGCCGAGTCCAAAATTCAGCGATTCCCCATCTCAGCCCAGAAAGCAGGTAGAACAAGTTTTGTGGTGCCTTTCTCTTGCCTACCGGGGTAGTGTAAAAACTACCAACAGAACTCGTTTCTGGCACCTTCCCGGTGGAGTTGTGCATGGGGGTGTGTTTGGAACATTTTGTCACCAGCCGAGTCCAAAATTCAGCGATTCCCCATCTCAGCCCAGAAAGCAGGTAGAACAAGTTTTGTGGTGCCTTTCAGCTGCCTACCGGGGTAGTGTAAAAACTACCAACAGAACTCGTTTCTGGCACCTTCCCCGGTGGAGTTGTGCATGGGGTGTGTTTGGAACATTTTGTCACCAGCCGAGTCCAAAATTCAGCGATTCCCCATCTCAGACCAGAAAGCAGGTAGAACCGGTTTTATGGTGCCTTTCAGCTGCCTACCGGGGTAGTGTAAAAACTACCAACAGAACTCCTTTCTGGCACCTTCCCCGGTGGAGTTGTGCATGGGGTGTGTTTGGAACATTTTGTCACCAGCCGAGTCCAAAATTCAGCGATTCCCCATCTCAGCCCAGAAAGCAGGTAGAAACCGGTTTTGTGGTGCCTTTCAGCTGCCTACCGGGGGTAGTGTAAAAACTACCAACAGAACTCGTTTCTGGCACCTTCCCCGGTGGAGTTGTGCATGGGGTGTGTTTGGAACATTTTGTCAGCAGCCGAGTCCAAAATTCAGCGATTCCCCCATCTCAGCCCAGAAAGCAGGTACAACAAGTTTTGTGGTGCCTTTCAGCTGCCTACCGGGGTAGTGTAAAAACTACCAACAGAACTCGTTTCTGGCACCTTCCCCGGTGGAGTTGTGCATGGGGTGTGTTTGGAACATTTTGTCACCAGCCAAGTCCAAAATTCAGCGATTCCCCATCTCAGCCCAGAAAGCAGGTAGAACAAGTTTTGTGGTGCCTTTCAGCTGCCTACCGGGGTAGTGTAAAAACTACCAACAGAACTCGTTTCTGGCACCTTCCCCGGTGGAGTTGTGCATGGGGTGTGTTTGGAACATTTTGTTACCAGCCGAGTCCAAAATTCAGCCGTTCCCCATCTCAGCCCAGAAAGCAGGTAGAACAAGTTTTGTGGTGCCTTTCTCTTGCCTACCGGGGTAGTGTAAAAACTACCAACGGAACTCGATTCTGGCACCTTCCCCGGTGGAGTTGTGCATGGGGTGTGTTTGGAACATTTTGTCACCAGCCGAGTCCAAAATTCAGCGATTCCCCATCTCAGCCCAGAAAGCAGGTAGAACAAGTTTTGTGGTGCCTTTCAGCTGCCTACCGGGGGTAGTGTAAAAACTACCAACAGAACTCGTTTCTGGCACCTTCCCCGGTGGAGTTGTGCATGGGGTGTGTTTGGAACATTTTGTCACCAGCCGAGTCCAAAATTCAGCGATTCCCCATCTCAGCCCAGAAAGCAGGTAGAACAAGTTTTGTGGTGCCTTTCTCTTGCCTACCGGGGTAGTGTAAAAACTACCAACAGAACTCGTTTCTGGCACCTTCCCCGGTGGAGTTGTGCATGGGGTGTGTTTGGAACATTTTGTCACCAGCCGAGTCCAAAATTCAGCGATTCCCCATCTCAGCCCAGAAAGCAGGTAGAACAAGTTTTGTGGTGCCTTTCTCTTGCCTACCGGGGTAGTGTAAAAACTACCAACAGAACTCGTTTCTGGCACCTTCCCCGGTGGAGTTGTGCATGGGGTGTGTTTGGAACATTCTGTCACCAGCCGAGTCCAAAATTCAGCGATTCCCCATCTCAGCCCAGAAAGCAGGTAGAACAAGTTTTGTGGTGCCTTTCAGCTGCCTACCGGGGTAGTGTAAAAACTACCAACAGAACTCGTTTCTGGCACCTTCCCCGGTGGAGTTGTGCATGGGGTGTGTTTGGAACATTTTGTCACCAGCCGAGTCCAAAATTCAGCGATTCCCCATCTCAGCCCAGAAAGCAGGTAGAACCGGTTTTATGGTGCCTTTCAGCTGCCTACCGGGGTAGTGTAAAAAACTACCAACAGAACTCGTTTCTGGCACCTTCCCCGGTGGAGTTGTGCATGGGGTGTGTTTGGAACATTTTGTCACCAGCCGAGTCCAAAATTCAGCGATTCCCCATCTCAGCCCAGAAAGCAGGTAGAACAAGTTTTGTGGTGCCTTTCAGCTGCCTACCGGGGGTAGTGTAAAAACTACCAACAGAACTCGTTTCTGGCACCTTCCCCGGTGGAGTTGTGCATGGGGTGTGTTTGGAACATTTTGTCACCAGCCGAGTCCAAAATTCAGCGATTCCCCATCTCAGCCCAGAAAGCAGGTAGAACAAGTTTTGTGGTGCCTTTCAGCTGCCTACCGGGGTAGTGTAAAAACTACCAACAGAACTCGTTTCTGGCACCTTCCCCGGTGGAGGTGTGCATGGGGTGTGTTTGGAACATTTTGTCACCAGCCGAGTCCAAAATTCAGCGATTCTCCATCTCAGCCCAGAAAGCAGGGTAGAACAAGTTTTGTGGTGCCTTTCAGCTGCCTACCGGGGTAGTGTAAAAAACTACCAACAGAACTCGTTTCTGGCACCTTCCCCGGTGGAGTTGTGCATGGGGTGTGTTTGGAACATTTTGTCACCAGCCGAGTCCAAAATTCAGCGATTCCCCATCTCAGCCCAGAAAGCAGGTACAACAAGTTTTGTGGTGCCTTTCAGGTGCCTACCGGGGTAGTGTAAAAACTACCAACAGAACTCGTTTCTGGCACCTTCCCCGGTGGAGTTGTGCATGGGGTGTGTTTGGAACATTTTGTCAGCAGCCGAGTCCAAAATTCAGCGATTCCCCATCTCAGCCCAGAAAGCAGGTAGAACAAGTTTTGTGGTGCCTTTCAGCTGCCTACCGGGGTAGTGTAAAAACTACCAACAGAACTCGTTTCTGGCACCTTCCCCGGTGGAGTTGTGCATGGGGTGTGTTTGGAACATTTTGTCAGCAGCCGAGTCCAAAATTCAGCGATTCCCCATCTCAGCCCAGAAAGCAGGTAGAACAAGTTTTGTGGTGCCTTTCAGCTGCCTACCGGGGTAGTGTAAAAACTACCAACAGAACTCGTTTCTGGCACCTTCCCCGGTGGAGGTGTGCATGGGGTGTGTTTGGAACATTTTGTCACCAGCCGAGTCCAAAATTCAGCGATTCCCCATCTCAGCCCAGAAAGCAGGTAGAACAAGTTTTGTGGTGCCTTTCAGCTGCCTACCGGGGTAGTGTAAAAACTACCAACAGAACTCGTTTCTGGCACCTTCCCCGGTGGAGTTGTGCATGGGGTGTGTTTGGAACATTTTGTCAGCAGCCGAGTCCAAAATTCAGCGATTCCCCATCTCAGCCCAGAAAGCAGGTAGAACAAGTTTTGTGGTGCCTTTCAGCTGCCTACCGGGGTAGTGTAAAAAACTACCAACAGAACTCGTTTCTGGCACCTTCCCCGGTGGAGTTGTGCATGGGGTGTGTTTGGAACATTTTGTCACCAGCCGAGTCCAAAATTCAGCGATTCCCCATCTCAGCCCAGAAAGCAGGTAGAACAAGTTTTGTGGTGCCTTTCAGCTGCCTACCGGGGTAGTGTAAAAACTACCAACAGAACTCGTTTCTGGCACCTTCCCCGGTGGAGGTGTGCATGGGGTGTGTTTGGAACATTTTGTCACCAGCCGAGTCCAAAATTCAGCGATTCCCCATCTCAGCCCAGAAAGCAGGTAGAACAAGTTTTGTGGTGCCTTTCAGCTGCCTACCGGGGTAGTGTAAAAACTACCAACAGAACTCGTTTCTGGCACCTTCCCCGGTGGAGTTGTGCATGGGGTGTGTTTGGAACATTTTGTCAGCAGCCGAGTCCAAAATTCAGCGATTCCCCATCTCAGCCCAGAAAGCAGGTAGAACAAGTTTTGTGGTGCCTTTCAGCTGCCTACCGGGGTAGTGTAAAAAACTACCAACAGAACTCGTTTCTGGCACCTTCCCCGGTGGAGTTGTGCATGGGGTGTGTTTTGGAACATTTTGTCACCAGCCGAGTCGAAAATTCAGCGATTCCCCATCTCAGCCCAGAAAGCAGGTAGAACAAGTTTTGTGGTGCCTTTCAGCTGCCTACCGGGGTAGTGTAAAAACTACCAACAGAACTCGTTTCTGGCACCTTCCCCGGTGGAGGTGTGCATGGGGTGTGTTTGGAACATTTTGTCACCAGCCGAGTCCAAAATTCAGCGATTCCCCATCTCAGCCCAGAAAGCAGGTAGAACCGGTTTTATGGTGCCTTTCAGCTGCCTACCGGGGTAGTGTAAAAAACTACCAACAGAACTCCTTTCTGGCACCTTCCCCGGTGGAGTTGTGCATGGGGTGTGTTTGGAACATTTTGTCACCAGCCGAGTCCAAAATTCAGCGATTCCCCATCTCAGCCCAGAAAAGCAGGTTAGAACAAGTTTTGTGGTGCCTTTCAGCTGCCTACCGGGGTAGTGTAAAAACTACCAACAGAACTCGTTTCTGGCACCTTCCCCGGTGGAGTTGTGCATGGGGTGTGTTTGGAACATTTTGTCACCAGCCGAGTCCAAAATTCAGCGATTCCCCATCTCAGCCCAGAAAGCAGGTAGAACAAGTTTTGTGGTGCCTTTCAGCTGCCTACCGGGGTAGTGTAAAAACTACCAACAGAACTCGTTTCTGGCACCTTCCCCGGTGGAGTTGTGCATGGGGTGTGTTTGGAACATTTTTGTCACCAGCCGAGTCCAAAATTCAGCGATTCCCCATCTCAGCCCAGAAAGCAGGTAGAACAAGTTTTGTGGTGCCTTTCAGCTGCCTACCGGGGTAGTGTAAAAACTACCAACAGAACTCGTTTCTGGCACCTTCCCCGGTGGAGGTGTGCATGGGGTGTGTTTGGAACATTTTGTCACCAGCCGAGTCCAAAATTCAGCGATTCCCCATCTCAGCCCAGAAAGCAGGTAGAACCGGTTTTATGGTGCCTTTCAGCTGCCTACCGGGGTAGTGTAAAAACTACCAACAGAACTCGTTTCTGGCACCTTCCCCGGTGGAGGTGTGCATGGGGTGTGTTTGGAACATTTTGTCACCAGCCGAGTCGAAAATTCAGCGATTCCCCATCTCAGCCCAGAAAGCAGGTAGAACAAGTTTTGTGGTGCCTTTCAGCTGCCTACCGGGGGTAGTGTAAAAAACTACCAACAGAACTCCTTTCTGGCACCTTCCCCGGTGGAGTTTTGTGCAT
>NW_026599452.1:0-34872 GCF_023634085.1 Falco cherrug
ACGCCCCAGGCTGCCGATGGGACCCCCACATCCCCCTCAGCCCCCCTAAACCCCCCCATCTGACCCCTGAGGCTGCCGATGGGACCCCCACATCCCCCTCAGCCCCCCCAAACCCCCCATCTGACGCCCCAGGCTGCCGATGGGACCCCCACATCCCCCTCAGCCCCCCCAAACCCCCCCATCTGACGCCCCAGGCTGCCGATGGGACCCCCCAAGCTGTTGATGGGACCCCCACATCCCCCTCAGCCCCCCCAAACCCCCCCCTCTGACCCCTGAGGCTGCTGATGGGACCCCCCCAGGCTGCTGATGGGACCCCCCAGCATCCCCCTCAGCCCCCCTAAACCCCCCATCTGACGCCCCAGGCTGCCGATGGGACCCCCAGCATCCCCCTCAACCCCCCCAAACCCCCCCTCTGACCCCTGAGGCTGCCGCTGGGGACCCCCCCCAGCCCCCCCCCCAGGCGCACTCACGGCCTTGCCGGGCCGTGCCCAGGTACAGATGAGTCCCTCCTGGCAGGCGGGTGACGATACAATCCTCCAGGAACAGCAGCACCGTCAGCCGCTCGTGGGCGATTTTCTTACAGACGAGGGGTTCCAGCAGCGGCACCTCGTGAATCCGGGGGCACAGCGCCGTCCCCAGCACCTTGGCCGTATCCAGTCGCCCCCGGGATCCGGTACCACCGGGGTTTTTCTCCCCGCTGCGACTGATGTTGCCCAAACTATGATAACGTTTGTGTTCTTTTTCGGTGCCGGAGGGTCCTTTCCGTTCCTGCAGCGTCAACGTGGCAAAACGACCCACGCTGAAAGCCGGGGGGGGCGTCGGGGGGGGGGTCCACGAGCCGAACCCGTCCCCGCCGGTTGCGGGAGGCTGTTGGAACGGGGAAAGCGGAGCGGGGTAAACCCGGTACGGGTACGGTGGCGTCCCCCGAAGCGGTGAGGGTACGGGCACGGGAGAGGGGGGGGGCGAGGGTAGAGGACGTCCTCGGTCAGGTCCCACAGGCAGAACTGGGTGTCCTGGCCGGCCGAACCGAAGCGGTAGGTGACGGCGGGGGAACGACGGACGAGGGGGGTCGGGGGGTTCCTCCTCTTCCTCCCCTCCCCCGCTCAGCTGGGCGCTTTGGGGGCTCTGCGCCGCCCCGGTAAAAGGATCGAAAGCTACAGCGTTGACCCAAGATTTGTGACCGTGCCCACGGGCTACCACTCGCCCTTCGGCGAAAGACCAAACGGTCACCAGGTCGTCCTCGCCCCCCCGTTACCACGTAGCGACCGTCGGGGCTCCAGCAGACGCAGAGGAGCCCCCCGAAATAACTTTTCATCATCCCCTGCAGCAGCATGGAATCGAAATGAAAAACGCGGAGGCAACCGTCCTGGCTGACGCAGGCCAGCGAGCGGCCGTCGGGCGAAAAAGCGAATTCGTTGAGGGCCCCCCTCGCCCCACCACCCATTTGAGGAGGGGGTTACGGGGGGTTTTGCTTTTACAGGCGAAGACGCTGAAGCCTTCGCCCTGGGTCAGGAGGTTGTACTGGGGGGCCGTAGCCCCCCCGCAGGGCTGCTCGGCGTCGTACAGGTAGAGGTGGCCGCTGGCGTGGGAGGCCAAGAAGAGCCGCTCCGTCTCCGGCAGCCACTTGACGAAGGTCACCTTGGTCTTGTCGATGAGACGCTGGGGGAGGGGGGGGAGGGGGGGGAAAATGGGGGGGGGGAGGGGTTAGAGGGGCAGGATCGGGCCCCCCCGCTGTGGCTGGGGCAGCATGGGGTAGCCCCAGGGTGGTGGAGAGGGCAGGGCATGAAGAGGAGGGTTGGGGACGTAAATGGGGGACGTTTGGGGACACCAGGGAGGGCTGAGGTGGCACAGGGGGGCAGAGCCCAAAGCGGCACGTTGGGGACACAAACGGGGATGTTTGGGGACAGAAAATGGGCCATTTGGGGACACCAGGGAGGGCTGAGGTGGCACAGGGGGCAGAGCCCAGAGCGGCACGTTGGGGACACAAACGGGGACATCTGGGGACACCAGGGAGGGCCCTTGCTGAAGCCCACCCCCAACGACCCCCCTCCCCCGTCTCCTCTGTCCTTGTGCCACCGCCGCGCCGTGTGCCCCCACCCCGGCAGCGGTGACAGCGGTGGCTCCCCCGGGGTGGGGGGATGGGGGATGGGGGATGGGGTGTGGTCCCGTCGCCCCCTCCCCCACCCAAGGGGGTGTGGCCACCCACCTCCTCGTTAAAGAGCTTGCTGGTGTCTTTCTTCACCAGGTCGAGGTACTGGACCTGGCCGGCGGAGAAGCCCACCAGTAAGGCGATGGTGTCGGGCGGCGGCGGTGAACTGGTTGAAGTCGTGGCAGGTGGGCTGCGTCCCCTTGTAAATCCGCTTGTCGATGGGTTTGTGCAGGTCTAAGGACTGGGAGGGGACAGCGGTGTCACCTGGGGGGGGGGGGAGGGGACACCCCCCTCCACCTCACCCCCACCCCCTCCTCAAAGTGTCCCCCCCCGGATGTTCCTGGGCCACCACCACCAAGGGTGGGTTTTGGGGGTCACTGTTGTCCAACTGTGGAGGTGGCTCCGGAGGGGTCAAAGGTCACTGGGACCGGTCCCGGTGTCACCGTCCCCAGGTCTGGGGTCACCATCCCCACTGTCCCCACTAGCAGGTGACACCTAGGAGATCTGGGGGTCACTGTTACCGGTCCCAGTGTCACCGTCCCCAGGTCTGGGGTCACTGTCCCCAGTAACAGGTGGCACCTAGGAGGTCTGGTGTCACTGTCACCAGCCCCAGTGTCACCGTTCCCAGGCCTGGTGTCACCGTCCCCACTGTCCCCGTTAGCAGGGTGGCACCTAGGAGGTCTGGGGTCACTGTCACCGGTCCTGGTGTCACCGTCCCCATTAGCAGGTGGCACCTAGGGGGTCCTGGGGTCACCGTTACCGGTCCCCAGTGTCACCGTCCCCACTGTCCCCAGTAGCAGGTGGCACCCAGGAGGTCTGGGGGTCACCGTTACCGGTCCCAGTGTCACCGTCCCCAGGTCTGGGGTCACTGTCCCCACTAGCAGGTGGCACCCAGGAGGTCTGGGGTCACCGTTACCGGTCCCAGTGTCACCGTCCCCAGGTCTGGGGTCACTGTCCCCACTAGCAGGTGGCACCTAGGAGATCTGGGGGTCACTGTCACCGGCCCCCGGTGTCACTGTTCCCAGGCCTGGGGGTCACC
Organism: Falco cherrug; assembly: GCF_023634085.1. NCBI lineage: Eukaryota > Metazoa > Chordata > Aves > Falconiformes > Falconidae > Falco > Falco cherrug. The sequence goes on from NW_026599452.1 coordinate 3,189, forward strand.
GTCCCCACTGTCCCCACTAGCAGGTGGCACCCAGGAGGTCTGGGGGTCACCGTTACCTGCCCTGGTGTCACAGTCCCCAGGTCTGGGGGTCACTGTCCCCCAGTAGCAGGTGGCACCTAGGAGGTCTGGTGTCACTGTCACCGGCCCCAATGTCATCGTCCCCAGGCCGGGTGTCACCATCCCCGTTAGCAGGTGGCACCTAGGAGGTCTGGTGTCACTGTCACCAGCCCCGGTGTCACCGTTCCCAGGCCTGGTGTCAACATCCCCACTGTCCCCAGAAGCAGGTGGCACCCAGGAGGTCTGGGGTCACTGTTACCTGCCCTGGTGTCACTGTCCCCACTGTCCCCACTAGCAGGTGGCACCCGGTGTCACTGTCCCCACTGTCCCCAGTAGCAGGTGGCACCCAGGAGGTCTGGGGTCACCGTTACCGGTCCCAGTGTCACCGTCCCCAGGTCTGGGGTCACTGTCCCCACTAGCAGGTGGCACCCAGGAGGTCTGGGGTCACCGTTTACCGGTCCCCAGTGTCACCGTCCCCCAGGTCTGGGGGTCACTGTCCCCAGTAGCAGGTGGCACCTAGGAGGTCTGGGGGTCACTGTCACCAGCCCCGGTGTCACCGTTCCCAGGCCCTGGTGTCACCGTCCCCACTGTCCCCAGTGGCAGGTGGCACCCAGGAGGTCTGGGGGTCACCGTTTACCGGTCCCAGTGTCACCGTCCCCAGGTCCTGTGGTCACTGTCCCCACTAGCAGGTGGCACCCAGGAGGTCTGGGGTCACTGTTACCGGTCCCAGTGTCACCGTCCCCAGGTCTGGGGTCACTGTCCCCAGTAGCAGGTGGCACCTAGGAGGTCTGGTGTCACTGTCACCAGCCCCCGGTGTCACCGTTACCGGTCCCAGTGTCACCGTCCCCCAGTGGCAGGTGGCACCCAGGAGGTCTGGGGGTCACCGTTACCGGTCCCAGTGTCACCGTCCCCACTGTCCCCACTAGCAGGTGGCACCCAGGTAGTCTGGGGTCACCGTCACCGGTCCCCAGTGTCCACCGTCCCCAGGTCTGGGGGTCACTGTCCCCAGTAGCAGGTGGCACCTAGGAGATGTGGGGTCACTGTTACCCGGCTCCAATGTCATCGTCCCCAGGTCTGGGGTCACTGTCCCCAGTAGCAGGTGGCACCTAGGAGGTCTGGTGTCACTGTCACCGGCCCCCGGTGTCACCGTTCCCAGGCCTGGGGTCACCGTCCCCACTGTCCCCAGTAGCAGGTGGCACCCAGGAGGTCTGGGGTCACCGTTACCTGCCCTGGTGTCACAGTCCCCACTGGTCCCCCAGTAGCAGGTGGCACCTAGGAGGTCTGGGGTCACTGTCACCGGCCCCAGTGTCACCGTTCCCAGGCCTGGTGTCACCGTCCCCACTGTCCCCGTTAGCAGGTGGCACCTAGGAGGTCTGGGGGTCACTGTCACCGCGTCCTGGTGTCACCGTCCCCATTAGCAGGTGGCACCTAGGGGGTCTGGGGGTCACCGTTACCAGCCCCCGTTTTCACCGTCCCCACCGTCCCCAGTAGCAGGTGGCACCCAGGAGGTCTGGGGTCACCGTTACCGGCCCCGGTGTCCCCGTCCCCCGCCAGCTCCCGCGCTCGCGGACCCAACCCCCCGGTCCCGGCTGTACCGCCCCTTTCACAGCCCCGGTGTCTCCATCCCCCCCGTCAGCCCCATCCCCCCCGCCATGGGGCCCCCCGGTTCCCCCCGTTACCCGTCGGCTGCCGCGACCACCCGGAGCCGGCCCCGCCATAGAAGTAGAGCTCCCGGCCCAGGTTGAAGCAGACTCGGCTGCGCTCGGCCGGGCTCCCCGGTTCCTCGGCGGGCGGCAGCGCCAGCCGCACCATGGACAACCGCACCGGTGGCAGCGCGGCGGCCGGGACCCGGGGGCGGCGGCAGCGGCCGGGCCCGGGCCGGCGGCGGGCGGGGAGGGCCCGGGGGCGGCGACGGGGCCGGCGCGGGGCCGGGGCTCGGGGGCCCAGCAGCCGGTAGGAGCCTTCGCGGGTGCGGAACTGGCTCTTGAGCTCCAGCGGCTGCGCCGGGAGCGCCGCGGGGCCCTCACCCACCCCCGGGGCCGCCGCCGCCGGCCGCCGCCATCTTCCCACCGGAAGGGCGTCACCGCCCACCGGAAGTGGCCCGCCCCGCCGCCGCCGCTGCCATGGCAACGCGCTGAGTCACGCGTAGCCACGCCCCCTCCCCTCAGACCACGCCTACTCAGCAGCGCCCCCCTGCCGGCCGCACCGTGCTAGGGGCCGGCGCGGGGCACGGGGGGCGCGGGCGGTTCAGGGGGCGACCCCCCCCCCGCTCCCCCAAAACAGACACAGCCCCAGCGCTGCTCCCACGCCTTTTTATTGAGCACAGCACCCCTGGGTGCAGGGGGGGGACACACCCCCTGGGCGCCGGGAGGGCACACCTGGCTGGGGGGAGGGGGGCACCCCTGGGGCGGGGGGCACCCCCTTCCCCCTCAGCCCTCTGCTGGCCCTGGGGGGGGCATCAGGAGCCCCCCCGGGGGGCACCTCGGGGGCTCTGGGTGCCGGGGGGGGGGGGGGCTCTGAGGAGGAGGGGCTGCTGGGGGGCTGCCGTCGGCTGGGGGGGGGGCCCTGCTGCGGGGGGGGGGTCCGTGCCGACGGGGGGGGTCCTGGAGAGAGAAAGAGGTGGGGGGTTAGAGGTGCCCCACCCCCCCACCCACCGACCCCACAAAGGGGCACGCAGGGTGGCTGGGGAGGGGGGGGGTGCTTCATACCTTGGGGGGTGCTGCGGGGGGGGTCAACGGTAGCATCAGGGGGGGACCCAGCCCCCCCCGAGCTCTCCTCATCCTCAGGGACACTGATGAAGATGGGGGGGGGGCTCCAGGTCGGGCCCCCCCCAGGTCAGGGGGGCGCCTCAGAAGGGGGGGCACCCGCACTGGGGTCCCCCCCCCGCTGCCGGGGGCACGGCTTTCCCCTTCGCCTCCTCCTCGCTCGCGGCCCGCTTGGCTGGCTTCTCCTGGGGGGTGGGGGGGGGCACAGGGAGGGGTGAGGGGGAGCCCCCACCTCTCTCCCTGCCCCGGGGGGGGGGGGGGGGGGGGCTGGGGGCACCAAGACCCCCCCACCTCACCTCTCCGGGTGGCCCCTCCCGGGCGTCGGGCTCATGGCGCGCGGAGGCCTCCAGGATGGCCATGGTGGAGAGCGGAACGTGGGCTTGCTGCGGGTTTGGGGGGGGGTGGGGCAGGGGGTCAGCGGGGAGCCGGGGTGCCCCGCTGTCCCCCCCTCAGTTTGTTTGTTTTTTTTTTTGGGGGGGGGGGGGGGGCGTGTCTTACCTGGTGGGGGGGTGAGGGGCGCGGACGTGGCTGAGCAGGGGCTCGCGCAGCTCGGGGGCACTTCTCGAAGACGGCGGCCAGTTGGGGGGGGGGGGCAGCTGCAGGACCACCTGGAAGGACTGGGGCTTCGTGCGCTGGCAGCACTTGATGAAGCCCTCCCACACCTTGGGGTACTTCCACACCTGGGAGGGGGAGGGCGGGGGGCAAAGCAAGGGGGGTCAGGGGGAGGCCCCAGGGGCACCCCCAGACCCTGGCACCCACGGGTGGTACAAGGAAAGTGGGGCGGTGGGGGGAGTGGGGGGGGGAAGACACCCATGTGGGGGCACCCAGGGGGAGCAGGAGGGGGATGGACAGGCAGCCATGGGGGGGGGGGGGGGGGGCGGGGAGGGACAGACACCCACTGGGGGACACCCAGGGACAGCCATGGGGACAGATGTGACACCCCAGGGGCACAGACGTGACACCCATGTGGGGACACCCAGGGACAGCCATGGGGACAGGGGGACACAGACAGACACCAAGGGGGACAGACGTGACACCCAGGGGGGACAGACACCCATGTGGGGGACACCCAGGGACAGCCATGGGGACAGGGGGGACAGACAGACAGCCGGGGGGACAGATGTGACACCCAGGGGGACAGACACCCACGTGGGGACACCCAGGGACAGCCATGGGGACAGGGGGGACAGACACCCGGGGGGACAGATGTGACACCCAGGGGGACAGACACCCACGTGGGGACACCCAGGGACAGTCATGGGGACAGGGGGGACAGACAGACACCCGGGGGGACAGACGTGACACCCAGGGGGACAGACACCCACGTGGGGACACCCAGGGACAGCCATGGGGACAGGGGGGACACCCAGGGGCACAGACGTGACACCCATGTGGGGACACCCAGGGACAGCCATGGGGACAGGGGACACAGACAGACAGCCGGGGGGACAGACGTGACACCCAGGGGGACAGACACCCACGTGGGGACACCCAGGGACAGCCATGGGGACAGGGGGGGACACCCAGGGGGACAGACACCCACTGGGGACACCCAGGGACAGCCATGGGGACAGGGGACACAGACAGACACCAAGGGGGACAGACGTGACACTCAGGGGGGACAGACACCCACGTGGGGACACCCAGGGACAGCCATGGGGACAGGGGGGACACCCAGGGGGACAGACACCCACGTGGGGACACCCAGGGACAGCCATGGGGACAGGGGGGACAGACAGACACCCGGGGGGACAGATGTGACACCCAGGGGGACAGACACCCACGTGGGGACACCCAGGGACAGCCATGGGGACAGATGTGACACCCAGGGGCACAGACGTGACACCCACGTGGGGACACCCAGGGACAGCCATGGGGACAGGGGGGACACCCAGGGGGACAGACACCCACGTGGGGACACCCAGGGACAGCCATGGGGACAGGGGGGACAGACAGACACCCGGGGGGACAGATGTGACACCCAGGGGGACAGACACCCACGTGGGGACACCCAGGGACAGCCATGGGGACAGATGTGACACCCAGGGGCACAGACGTGACACCCACGTGGGGACACCCAGGGACAGCCATGGGGACAGATGTGACACCCAGGGGGACAGACATGACACCCATGAGGGGACACCCAGGGACAGCCATGGGGACAGGGGGGACAGACAGACACCCAGCGGGACAGATGTGACACTCAGGGGGACAGACACCCACGTGGGGACACCCGGGGGAGCAGGAGGGGATGGACAGGCAGCCTTGGGGACAGGAGTGGGGACAGACAGCCACCGTGGGGACAGACAGCCACCCAGGGGACAGCCCTGGGGACACCAAGGGACAGCCACCCAGAGGGACACCAGGTGGGGGTGACCAGACCACCCCACCCCCCCCCCCGACAAACACCAGGGCTGTGACGCCTGGATCAGAGGGAACAGCCACCCCCCCTGGAACCACCGGAGGGATGGACAGCTGGACGGACAGCTGGACAGACAGCCGGACAACCACCGGACCCGACCACCAGAGCAACAGGCGGCCAGCTGGACAACCACTGGACTGACAGCCAGACCAACAGCCGGACAACCACCGAACTGACCGCTGGAGTGACAAGCAGCCAGCTAGACTACCACTAGACGAACAGGCAGACCAACAGCCAGACAACCAACGGACTGACTGCCGGAGTGACAGGCGGCCAGCTGGACGACCACCGGACCGACAGGCGGACCAACAGCCGGGTAACCACCGGACCGACCACCCGAGCGACAAGCAGCCAGCTGGCCTACCACTAGACCAAGAGGTGGACCAACAGCCAGACAACCAACGGACTGACTGCTGGAGTGACAGGCGGCCAGCTGGGCGACCACCGGACCGACAGGCGGACCAACAGCCGGACAACCACCGGACCGACAAGCAGCCAGCTGGCCTACCACTAGACCAAGAGGTGGACCAACAGCCAGACAACCAACGGACTGACTGCCAGAGTGACAGGCGGCCAGCCGGGCAACCACCGGACCGACCACCCTAGCGACAAGCAGCCAGCTGGCCTACCACCAGACCAAGAGGTGGACCAACAGCCAGACAACCAACGGACTGACTGCCAGAGTGACAGGCGGCCAGCTGGACGACCACCGGACCGACAGGCGGACCAACAGCCAGACAACCACCGGACCGACCACCCTAGCGACAAGCAGCCAGCTAGACTACCACTGGACGAACAGGCAGACCAACAGCCAGACAACCAACGGACTGACTGCCGGAGTGACAGGCGGCCAGCTGGGCGACCACCGGACCGACAGGCGGACCAACAGCCGGAAAACCACCGGACCGACCACCCGAGCGACAAGCAGCCAGCTGGCCTACCACTAGACCAAGAGGTGGACCAACAGCCAGACAACCAACGGACTGACTGTCGGAGTGACAGGCGGCCAGCTGGATGACCACCGGACCGACAGGCGGACCAACAGCCGGGTAACCACCGGACCGACCACCCTAGCGACAAGCAGCCAGCTGGACTACCACTAGACCAAGAGGTGGACCAACAGCCAGACAACCAACGGACTGACTGCCAGAGTGACAGGCGGCCAGCTGGGCGACCACCGGACCGACAGGCGGACCAACAGCCGGGTAACCACCGGACCGACCACCCGAGCAACAAGCAGCCAGCTGGCCTACCACTAGACCAAGAGGTGGACCAACAGCCAGACAACCAACGGACTGACTGCTGGAGTGACAGGCGGCCAGCTGGGCGACCACTGGACCGACAGGCGGACCAACAGCCGGACAACCACCGGACCGACAAGCAGCCAGCTGGCCTACCACTAGACCAAGAGGTGGACCAACAGCCAGACAACCAACGGACTGACTGCTGGAGTGACAGGTGGCCAGCTGGACGACCACCGGACCGACAGGCGGACCAACAGCCGGACAACCACCGGACCGACAAGCAGCCAGCTGGCCTACCACTAGACCAAGAGGTGGACCAACAGCCAGACAACCAACGGACTGACTGCTGGAGTGACAGGTGGCCAGCTGGACGACCACCGGACCGACAGGCGGACCAACAGCCGGACAACCACCGGACCGACAAGCAGCCAGCTGGCCTACCACTAGACCAAGAGGTGGACCAACAGCCAGACAACCAACGGACTGACTGCCGGAGTGACAGGCGGCCAGCTGGACGACCACCAGACCGACAGGCGGACCAACAGCCGGACAACCACCGGACCGACCTGCTTCATGATGAGGCGGGAGAGGATGTTCATGACGAAGCCGCCGAGGCGGGGGTACATGGTGAGCGCCTGGATGACGGTGCGCATGAGCAGCATGGGCAGGGGGCTCTGCTCCATCAGCTGCTGCATCACCACCGCCAGCACCTCCGACGTGTAGACGTTGCGCTCGGCGAAGCACAGGTTGGTGGCTGCAGGGGACAGGGACGTGTCACCTCCCTGCTGGCAGCACCCCCGGGGTGTGTGTCCCCCCCCCCCCCCCCCCGCAACCGTCACCCACCCTTGATGATGGATTTCATGTCGCACTTGGAGGAGTCGATGTTGTGCAGGGCGATCAGCAGCTCCCCCGGGTTCAGCGGGGACACGGCCGAGGCGCCGTCACCTGCCGGGGGACAGCACGGGGGTGGCCCTGGCCCTCAGGTGAGCCAGGGGGGGGGATGGGGGCCAGGGGCCAGGTCCCGTGTGACGTCCCGTGGTGGCCCCAGAGGTGAGGAGGTCCCTGGGGTCACCCTGTGTCCCTGCTGCTACTCCCAAGTCCCGCCACAGGATGGCCCTGTGTCCCCACAGGGACGTCCCATGGTGTCCCACCACGAAAATGTCCCATGTCCCACCCCAGGGAGGTCCCACGGTGTCCCAACCCAGGGAGGTCCCATGTCCCACCCCATGGAGGTCCCATGGTGTCCCACCACAGAGATGTCCCATGGTGTCCCACCACAGAGATGTCCCACCACAGAGATGTCCCATGGTGTCCCACCCAGGAGGTCCCATGTCCCACCCCAGGGAGGTCCCATGGTGTCCCATCCCAAGGAGGTCTCACGGTGTCCCACCACAGAGATGTCCCATGTCCCAACCCAGGGAGGTCCCATGGTGTCCCACCACGGAGATGTCCCATGTCCCACCCCAGGGAGGTCCCATGGTGTCCCACCACAGAGATGGCTCATGTCCCAACCCAGGGATGTCCCATGTCCCACCCCAGGGAGGTCCCATGGTGTCCCACCACGGAGATGTCCCATGGTGTCCCACCCCAGGGAGGTCCCATGGTGTCCCACCACGGAGATGTCCCATGTCCCACCCCAGGGAGGTCCCATGGTGTCCCACCACGGAGATGTCCCATGGTGTCCCACCTCAGGGAGGTCCCATGGTGTCCCACCACAGAGATGGCTCATGTCCCAACCCAGGGAGGTCCCATGGTGTCCCACCACGGAGATGTCCCATGGTGTCCCACCCCAGGGAGGTCCCATGGTGTCCCACCACGGAGATGTCCCATGTCCCACCCCAGGGAGGTCCCATGGTGTCCCACCACGGAGATGTCCAATGGTGTCCCACCCCAGGGAGGTCCCATGGTGTCCCACCACGGAGATGGCTCATGTCCCAACCCAGGGATGTCCCATGTCCCACCCCAGGGAGGTCCCATGGTGTCCCACCACGGAGATGTCCCATGGTGTCCCACCACGGAGATGTCCCATGGTGTCCCAACCCCAGGGAGGTCCCATGGTGTCCCACCACGGAGATGTCCAATGGTGTCCCACCCCAGGGAGGTCCCATGGTGTCCCACCATGGAGATGGCCCATGTCCCACCTCAGGGATGCCCCACGGTGTCCCACCCCAGGGAGATGCCCCATGTCCCCACAGCGAGCCCTGGGCCTGTCCCCGTCCCCTACCGTGCTGCGTCCCCAGCAGACGGTTGAAGACCTCCTTGACCACGATGGGGTTGAGCTTGATCAGTTTGGGCAGCGCCTGGATCACCTCTTTCTGCACCCAAAACCGCAGCGCTCAGCGGGGAGGGGGACACCAGGGGAGGGGTCACGGGGGCAGGGGCCGCGAGACGGGGGCAGGGGCCACCAGCGAGGGGACGCTCCCACCTTCTCCAGCCCGTTGAGGACGGGGATGAGGAACCTCACGTCCGGCAGCCGCTTGTGGTAGAGGTCGCGGACCCTCTTCACCAGCTCGGGCGAGGGGGGGCACTGCCAGGAGGGGGTGACACGTCACCGTTGGGCACACGCCCCCCCCACCCCCGCCGCGTCCCCTCCCCCACCCCCCGTCCCCTACCTTTATCCGTCAGGCTGTGCAGGCAGCGCGTCACCAGCGTCTCCGCTCCCTTGGGGCAATTTTCCACCAGCAGCAGCAGCTCAGGCGAGTTCATCCCCATCCCGCGGATCTACGGCACAGCCACCCCCCGTCGTCACCGGGCCGCCGCATCCCCCTCGACCCCCTCTCCCACCCCCCACCCCCCGCCGCCGCCGCGGCTCTCACCGGCTGCTCGATGACCCGCAGGACGGTGCGCTTGATGTCGGCGATGGCCTCGGTGTAGACGGAGGCCAGCTCGTGGATCAGCTTGTGGTTGTGGGGCAGCAGCGCCAGGTAGAGGTAGAGGCATTGCTTGATGGTCTCCTCCGTCCACGGCGCCGCCACCTCTGCGGCACACGCGGCGTCACCGCAGCCCCCGTCTGCCCCCCGTCCCCATCCCACGCCCCCCGCCCCGTCCCCAAGGCTCACCCGTGTCCTTGTCGGCCCCGAAGAGGACGGAGGGCGGGTTGGGATGCACCAGGAGCTGCAGGTAGTTGAGGGCGAACTTCTCCACGTACTCCCGCAGCTGGTCCTTCTCGTACATGCGCTTGATGAAGAGCAGCGCCTGCTGGCGCACCTGCGGGGCGGCCGCGCGTCACCGGCGGGGGGGAGGGGACGACGGACACGGGGAGGGGGTCCCCTGGGACGCCAACCCCCCGCCGTTACCTTGTCCTTCTCGTGGGAGCTGAGGTCCAGCAGGACGTGGAGATACTGGAACTGCCGCGACGGCCGCTTGAAGATGAGGTCCCGCAGCGTGGACATGCCCAGGTAGGTCCGGCTCTACCGGAGGGGGGGGGGGGGAGGGGATGGCGGTGAGGGCCACCGGGGCTCAACCCCGCGTCCCCAAAGCCCACGGGTCCCCACCTCGTCCTCGCAGTACTTGCGGATGACCTCCAGCGCGCTCTCGGTGATCAGCGGCGCCTCCAGCACCACTTTGGTGAAAATCCTGCCGAAAAAAACCAGGCACCATCAGGGTGGGACGGTCACAGCTCCCACCGGTACCGGTTCTCCGGAGTTTGGCAAAGCGGCCAGCGGTGCCGGTAACGTCCTTCCTACCCATCTTTCTGGTCGGGTTTCTCCTGGAGGCCGGCGAGGAGCCCGATGAGACACTCGTCGTAGCGTTCCAGGTTGCCGGCGGGGAAGCGGCTCAGGTAGGCGTTGTATTCCTGGAAAAGCCAGGCGAAAGCCAGGTCCAGCCGGCCGCGGATGTCGTCCAGGATGAAGGCCAGCACCTCGCTCTTCAGCGGCACCTCGAACTGCGTCACCAGCGAGGCCAGGATCTTCACACGTGCCTGGCGAGGCAGGAAAATGGGGCTGGGGGAGGGGATTTTTTGGGGGGGGGGGCTCCCCCTAATGCTGGGAGGGGGGGTGCTGGGTGTACCTGGGCGGCCCCCGCTGCAGGCAACGGCGCGTTCGGCGCGTAAGATGCGCTTGACGGCGCTCAGCTTCAGCTTCTCCACCTGCGTGTCGCTCAGCGGCTTGAGGACGTCGGCCAAGCGGAAAACTTTCTTGCGGCCGCCGGCCCCCGCCAAGCTGGGGGAAGGAAAAGTTGGGGCTGGGGGGGGAGAAAGTGTCTTTCCCAGCACCCATGGGTGCTCCCCCGCGGAGGGAGCGGGGAGGGCTCACCGCGGCTGCGTGGCCGGGATGATGGGTTCGGGGCGACGTTTGGCTTGAGGGGTTTCCTCCTCCAGCAGGTTGGTGGCCGAGCCTTGGGCACCCAGCACCGAGATGGCCTGGCCCTGGGCCAGCGCCGACAGGCGCCGCTTGATCACCACGCTCTCCGGCTTGGCCGCTTTCTCCTCCTTCGGTTCCTCTTTCAAATGCTTCGTCTGCTCCACGCCTGGAAAAACAAAAAAACCAAACAAAAAAAAAAAAACAACAAAAAAAACCGGGGTGAGGGATACTCAGTCTGCGCCGCACCTCGGCTCAAGCCAAGGAGCAGCCGGCGTCAGCCCCTGCCTCACGCACGAGGGAGCGAAAACATCCAAAAAGATTTCAAAATAGGGTTTGGAAACCCCCAAAATACCAAAATAACTAAATTAAAGAACAAGATACCAGAGCTAAAACGAAAACATCCGTCTGCTCTATGCTGCTGACTTGCTCCCGAGGGGCTTCGCTATGAATTTCCCCATCAGGATGATCCCCCCACCCCAAACCTGGACCACCCGCCTGACTCCCCCCCGTGAGCAGGGATCCCTCCCAGGATCTGGGATTCCTCGAGACTAGCAGATCCCTCCTGGCCCAAGGCGGAGAGATCCCTCGCCCACAACAGATCCTGGGCCCAGCCCCTGCGTGCTGAATCAATGCTAATGGAACGTTACCGCTCCCGCGTGGCTCCTCGATGCCGTTATAACCATTGTGTAATTAATTACGTTAGACATACACCACGGAGCAAACCGAGCGGTCCTGGCCGCACTCAGGCTCCACAAGGAGTTTAAACCCCTCTGAGCCCCCCCCACTCAATAGGGGGGGGGTGTCTTCCTCGCCCTCCGGACCACTGGACCCTGCGTGAATCGTCCTAATCTGACTCACCTCCACGTTCGTTTGCGTCTCACGCAGTTAATTAACAGGGCGAAATTTGCCAGCCAGCTTAACGAACCTCAGGTGAATTCCACCTGAGTCCTCCCATCCCCTCCAATTCCTCTTCTGCCTCAATAATCCGCCCGGCCCGATAAACCGCCAGGCCCGATAATCTGCCCTGGCCGATAATCCGCCCGGCCCGATAATCCGCCTGGCCTGATAATCCGCCTGGCCCGATAATCCGCCCGGCCCGATAATCCGCCCTGGCCGATAAACCGCCCGGCCCGATAATCCGCCCGGCCCGATAAACCACCCTGGCCCGATAAACCGCCCTGCCCCATAAATCACGCTGCCTGATAATCCGCCCTGCCCGATAATCCGCCCTGCCCGATAAACCGCCCTGGCCGATAAACCGCCCGGCCCGATAATCCGCCCGGCCCGATAATGCGCCCGGCCCGATAATCCGCCCTGCCCGATAATCCGCCCTGGCCGATAAACCGCCCTGGCCGATAAACCGCCCGGCCCGATAATCCGCCCGGCCCGATAATGCGCCCGGCCCGATAATCCGCCCTGCCCGATAATCCGCCCTGGCCGATAAACCGCCCTGGCCGATAAACCGCCCGGCCCGATAAACCACGCTGCCCGATAATCCGCCCGGCCCGATAATGCGCCCGGCCCGATAAACCGCCCTGCCCGATAATCCGCCCGGCCCGATAAACCGTCCTGCCCGATAAACCGTCCTGCCCGATAAACCGCCCGGCCCGATAATCCGCCCGGCCCGATAATCCGCCCGGCCCGATAAACCGCCCGGCCCGATAATCCGCCCGGCCCGATAATCCGACTGGCCCGATAAACCGCCCTGCCCGATAAACCGCCCTGCCCGATAAACCGTCCGGCCCGATAATCCGCCCGGCCCGATAATCCGCCCGGCCCGATAATCCGCCCTGGCCGATAATCCGCCCTGCCCGTTGAACGAGGCGCGTTCCACCCCCCTCCCAGGACAACGAGGGAGGGAGGGGCAGGTGGGCGAGCCCCCCCCAAGGGAACCCGTGGCGAGGGGGTCCCCGCTCACCCGGGCCGAGCCCCGCCGCCGTCATCTGGGTGGCCATGAGCCGGGAGAGGTGCTTGATCTGTGCCTCGGTGCCGGCCGACTCCACCGGGGTGTAGGTGGCCTGGAAGGAGGCGGGCATGGCCTCGGGCAGGTACACCATGCTGATCAACACCTAAAAAAAAAATTAAAAAAAAAAATTTAAAAAAAAAATTAAAAAAAAAATAAAAAAAAATAAAAAAAATAAATAAAATATTTAAAAAAATTTAAAAAAATTTAAAAAAAATTAAAAAAATTAAAAAAAAATTAAAAAAATAAAAAAAAATAAAAAAATAAAAAAATATTTAAAAAAAATTTAAAAAAATAAAAAAAATAAAAAAAATAAAAAAAATTAAAAAAAATTAAAAAAATATTTTAAAAAAATTAAAAAAATAAAAAAAATATTTTAAAAAAATAAAAAAAAATTTTAAAAAAATAAAAAAAAATAATAATAAAAAAAAATTAAAAAAAAAATTCAAAAACAAATTAAAAAAAAATAAAAAAATTAAAAAAAAAAAAAAAATGGGGGACACACACACACGGTATTAGAGCCCCTCTCAAAGCTCCGCCGCCCCCCCCGCCGGCACCGCCGCCCCCTCACCAGGTTGGCGACGTTTTCCGGGGTGAGCAGCGGCTGCAGGAACTCGGCGGTGATGTCCGTGTCCGAGGGGACGCTGGCCTGGCCGGTCGCTTTGGGTGCCGCCACCGTTGTCGGTTCCAGGTCCTTGTCCTCGTCGTCCTCGCCCAAGGGGGGCTCTGTCGGGAAATGGGGTCCCCCAGGGGGCTGGTCGGCCACTGCCTGGGCAGGGGGGATCCCAGAGAGGGAGTGGGAGGGCTTGGGGGCATCTGGTGTGCCACCAGTGGGCCCCAGGAGACAACTGGGAGGACTTGGGGGGCACTGGGAGGACCTGGGGGGCATTTAATGCCACCGTATGTCCCCAGGGGAGCACTGGGAGGACCTCAGGGGGGACTGGGAGGACCTGGGGGGCATTTAATGCCACCGTATGTCCCCAGGAAGGACTGGGAGGACCTCAAGAGGGACACTGGGAGGACCTGGGGGGCATTTAATGCCACCGTATGACCCCAGGAAGGACTGGGAGGACCTCAAGAGGGACACTGGGAGGACCTGGGGGGCATTTAATGCCACCGTATGTCCCCAGGGGAGCACTGGGAGGACCTCAGGGGGGACTGGGAGGACCAGGGGTGCATTTAATGCCACCGTATGTCCCCAGGGGAGCACTGGGAGGACCTCAGGGGGGACTGGGAGGACCTGGGGGGCATTTAATGCCCCTTTATGTCCCCAGGGGAGCACTGGGAGGACCTCAGGGGGGACTGGGAGGACCTCGGGGGCATTTAATGCCCCTTTATGTCCCCAGGGGAGCACTGGGAGGACCTCAGGGGGGACTGGGAGGACCTGGGGGGTATTTAATGCCACCGTATGTCCCCAGGGGAGCACTGGGAGGACCTCAGGGGGGACTGGGAGGACCTGGGGTGCATTTAATGCCCCCGTATGTCTCCAGGGGAGCACTGGGAGGACCTCAGGGGGGACTGGGAGGACCTGGGGGGCATTTAATGCCACCGTATGTCCCCAGGGGAGCACTGGGCGGACCTCAGGGGGGACTGGGAGGACCTGGGGGGTCTCTAAGCCACCACCCGTCCCCAGGGAGGACTTCAGGAGGGACTGGGAGGACCTCAGGGGGGACTGGGAGGACCTGGGGGGCATTTAATGCCCCTTTATGTCCCCAGGGGAGCACTGGGAGGACCTCAGGGGGGACTGGGAGGACCTGGGGGAATTTAATGCCACCGTATGTCCCCAGGAAGGACTGGGAGGACCTCAAGAGGGACACTGGGAGGACCTGGGGGGCATTTAATGCCACCGTATGTCTCCAGGGGAGCACTGGGAGGACCTCAGGGGGGACTGGGAGGACCTGGGGGGCATTTAATGCCACCGTATGTCCCCAGAGGAGCACCGGGAGGACCTCAGGGGGGACTGGGAGGACCTGGGGGGTCTCTAAGCCACCACCCGTCCCCAGGGAGGACTTCAGGAGGGACTGGGAGGACCTCAGGGGGGACTGGGAGGACCTGGGGGGCATTTAATGCCCCTTTATGTCCCCAGGGGAGCACTGGGAAGACCTCAGGGGGGACTGGGAGGACCTGGGGGGCATTTAATGCCACCGTATGTCCCCAGGGGAGCACCGGGCGGACCTCAGGGGGGACTGGGAGGACCTGGGGGGCATTTAATGCCACCGTATGTCCCCAGGGGAGCACTGGGAGGACCTCAGGGGGAACTGGGAGGACCTGGGGGGCATTTAATGCCACCGTATGTCCCCAGGGGAGCACTGGGAGGACCTCAAGAGGGACACTGGGAGGACCTGGGGGGCATTTAATGCCACTGTATGTCCCCAGGAAGGACTGGGAGGACCCTGGGTGGCACTGGGAGGATTCCAAGGGTACCTAGTGCCACTGTCCGCCCCCAGCAAGGACTGGGAGGACCCTGGGTGGCACTGGGAGGACCTCTGAGGGGTTGTAATGCCACGCCATGTCTGCAGTGTCCCCAGCAGGGCAGTGGGAGGACCCGACGGCCCGACCAGAAAGAACTGGGAGGACCTGAGGGTGCGTGGTGCCACCGGGGAGGGGACAAGGGGTGACAGCCGGGGTCTCACCGATCTTCATCTTCTTGAGGGTAGCGTCGGGCTCGTCGCGGGGTCGTTTGCGGGCGTCACGGGGGCTGGGCATGCTGCGGGCGATCTCGGCCTGCTGGGTGCCCAGGTCCACGAGGAGGGTGGTGATCTGGGGCTGGAAGTCCCCCGAGGACGGGTGCCGCAGGACGCTCAGGAGATGCAGCTTCAGGTTCTTCCGGACGCTGCTCACCTGCGACTTGGCCAGGGTGGGGGGCAGGTTGGCTGCAAAGAAGTGGGGGGAGGGGGGGGGGGCACGGCGTTAGGGCCACCGGGGGGACGCCGTGGGTTGGGTGGCTCTCGGTTGAGGTGGAAGGTGGGTGCTCGGGAACCGGGACCGAGGACGTTCGGCTCCCCAACCCCCCGGGAGGTGGCTGTGGGGACATCAGGGATTTCCAGGACCCTCCGGTGGGGTGGGATGAGGCCAGGAACCACACACCGCCCCCCCCCCCCCCCAGCCCACCCCACGGGGACAGGATGGCGCTGGGGACCCCTCGGTTCACACGGGTGACGGTACCGTGGAGGGTCTCGTAGGCTTGGATGACCTCGGCCATGAACATGGGGCGCTGGCGGGCGATGGTGGCCAGGGAGCCCAGCGCGGCCGTCAGGTTGATGCTGGAGATGGCCGGGTGCACCATGAACTTGAGGAGCTGCTCCAGGGCGGCCTTGCCCTCCTCCCACAGCACATCTGCGGCGACACGATGCAAGTGAGTGGGGGGGGGGGGGGACACGACACACGGACACGCACAGCGGGGCGCCCCCCCCTCCCCCACGTCCCCCCTCCCTCCAATCGACCCCCGCCCGGCTGACTGTATTTGATGTAGGGGTGATCCTTGGGGATGCGTTCGAGGCTGATGTCGTTTTCGTGGCGTTTGGGGACGTCGGAGTCGGGCATGCGGGGCGAGAGGGTGATGATGAGCCCCTCGACGAATTTGATGGCGTGGGTGCGGATGCCGTCGTTGTCCGAGTCGAGGAGGAGGATGATGTCGCTGGCCATGGCCGCCACCATCTCCCAACACGCCTCCTGCAGCTCGCTGATCACCTTCGACTTCACCATCCACTGCGGGCAGGGAGGGGTGAAACCTCGCCTAGAGGGGGGGGGGGGGGGTGTCCCCCAGCACCCAAGGGTGCTCCCCTCCCTCCCCCAAGCACCCAGGGGTGCCTCACCTGCAGGGCCACCTTGTAGAGCTGGGTCATGGTCAGGATGGCTTTCTTCACCACGTTGACGTTCTCGTCCTTCAGCAGCATGTTGAGGTTGGCGATGAGCTTCAGCAGCAGCTCGATGTCCCGTTTGCTGGGGGGGGGGGGGGAGGGGCACAAATGGGTGGGGGGGGTGATAGAAATGGGTGCTCCCCCTCCCCCCCCCCCCCCCAAGACAGCCCCTAGGAGAAGGGGGTGCTCCGCACCTCCGTCTCCACCTGCCTGTGTCCCCCCCTGGATGGGGCAGCATCTGTCCCCTGGGATGTGGGGGGCAGCGTCGCGCGTCCCGGGGGTCCCAGAGGGGTGCTCAGCACCACCCCACCCCCCCAAAAGTGGGTGCTGAGCCCCGCTGTGCCCCCCCTTACCAGGCCTCCTCGATGAAGCCCACCACAAACTTCCGCACCTCGATGGATTTGTCAGCCTGGAAGGCGATGATCTCCTGGGGGGGGGGGGGGGGGAAACAGGACACGGAGGGGCTCAGCACCGGGCTGGATCCATCCCACACACCCCTCGATCCACCCCCACGCCCCTCTGGATCTCCCCCAGCCCCACCCCCACCCCCCCCTCCCAGGATCCACACCCCCGCCCCCAACTCACATCCAAGAAGTTATCCAGCAGCGTGGGGTCCTTGTTGATGATCAGCTCCTGCACCTGGGGACAGAGGGACACGGTGGGGACACGGGGACAGGGTCCCCCTGCCCGATCCCACCCGTGATCCACCCCCCCTCCCCCAGCGCCACTGGCTCACCTGCTTGAGGATGTTGATCTTGGAGTCGTTGCTGATCAAGGCCGCCTGGTTGAGGAGATCCACCACCTGCGGGGACCCCCCCCACGCTCAGGCCCCCGCCCTGAAGCCGCCACTGGATCCCCTCAAGGTGGCCGCCACGTCCCTGGACCAGATCCCCCCACCCTGCCCCGGCTGAAGCCACTGCGTCCCCTTGGAGGTCACCACAACCAGATCCCTGGGGTGGGGGTGGGGATCCCGCCCCTGCCCCCCTCCTAGGGATTCGCCCCTGCTTCCCCTGATCCCAGGGACACTGCCCCACCCCAGCCCGAGGATCCCGCCCCTCCCGATCCTGGGGATCCAGTGGGTCCCATCCCACCCACACACATCCCCCCCGATCCCAGGGATCCTTCCCCTCTCCCCCCACCCACCCCCAGCCCTGCACCCGGGGGACCCCACCCCAGGGCTCCCATCTCTTGTGCCCCTCCAACCCCCCCCGCAGACCCCTCAGCGGATCCCCCCAGTGGATCCCAGTGGATCCCAGCCCCACCCGCTCAGAGGTGCTCATCCCGTCGCTGCCGCACTCCTCCTCGCTGAAGAACTGGGAGGCCACGCTCATGCGGGGGCTGGGCCCCTCGGCCCCCCCTGGCCCCGCCATGGCCCCAACCTGGGGGGGGGGGGAGGGGCACAACCGTGTCACAGCCCCGTCACCTGCTACCGGGCCCCACGGTGCCCCATAGGGCCCCTGGGATGCTCTATAGGGCCCCTGGGTTGTCCCAGAGGCCCCATACAGCCCCCCCGGATGCTCCATACGGCCCAGGGACGCCCTGCACAGCCCCTGGGACCCCCTATATGGCCCTGGGACACTCTATATGGCCCTGGGACCCCCTATATGGCCCCACGATGCTCTATACTGCTCAGAGACGCCACACACAACCCCTGGGACCCCCTATAAGGCCCTGGGACCCCCTATATGGCCCCACGATGCTCTATACTGCTCAGAGACGCCACACACAACCCCCGGGACCCCCTATAAGGCCCTGGGACCCCCTATATCCCTATATGGCCCCACGATGCTCTATACTGCTCAGAGACGCCACGCACAACCCCTGGGACACTCTATATGGCCCTGGGACCACCTATAAGGCCCTGGGACCCCCTATAAGGCCCCACGATGCTCTATACTGCTCAGAGACGCCACACACAACCCCTGGGACACTCTATATGGCCCTGGGACCCCCTATATGGCCCCACGATGCTCTATACTGCTCAGAGATGCCACTCTATATGGCCCTGGGACCCCCTATATGGCCCCACGATGCTCTATACTGCTCAGAAATGCCACGCACAACCCCTGGGACACTCTATATGGCCCTGGGACCACCTATAAGGCCCTGGGACCCCCTATATGGCCCCACGATGCTCTATACTGCTCAGAGACGCCACACACAACCCCCGGGACCCCCTATAAGGCCCTGGGACCCCCTATATCCCTATATGGCCCCACGATGCTCTATACTGCTCAGAGACGCCACGCACAACCCCTGGGACACTCTATATGGCCCTGGGACCACCTATAAGGCCCTGGGACCCCCTATAAGGCCCCACGATGCTCTATACTGCTCAGAGACGCCACACACAACCCCTGGGACACTCTATATGGCCCTGGGACCCCCTATATGGCCCCACGATGCTCTATACTGCTCAGAGATGCCACTCTATATGGCCCTGGGACCCCCTATATGGCCCCACGATGCTCTATACTGCTCAGAAATGCCACGCACAACCCCTGGGACACTCTATATGGCCCTGGGACCACCTATAAGGCCCTGGGACCCCCTATATGGCCCCACGATGCTCTATACTGCTCAGAGACACCACGCACAACCCCTGGGACACTCTATATGGCCCTGGGACCCCCTATATGGCCCCACGATGCTCTATACTGCTCAGAAATGCCACGCACAACCCCTGGGACACTCTATATGGCCCTGGGACCACCTATAAGGCCCTGGGACCCCCTATATGGCCCCACGATGCTCTATACTGCTCAGAGACGCCACGCACAACCCCTGGGACACTCTATATGGCCCTGGGACCCCCTATAAGGCCCTGGGACCCCCTATAAGGCCCCACGATGCTCTATACTGCTCAGAGACGCCACACACAACCCCTGGGACATTCTATATGGCCCTGGGACACTCTATATGGCCCTGGGACACTCTATATGGCCCCACGATGCTCTATACTGCTCAGAGACACCACGCACAACCCCTGGGACATTCTAT
The DNA here is from genome assembly GCF_023634085.1 of Falco cherrug. Classification (NCBI taxonomy): domain Eukaryota; kingdom Metazoa; phylum Chordata; class Aves; order Falconiformes; family Falconidae; genus Falco; species Falco cherrug. The sequence continues at coordinate 22,804 of NW_026599452.1, forward strand.
ATGGCCCTGGGACACTCTATATGGCCCTGGGACACTCTATATGGCCCCACGATGCTCTATACTGCTCAGAGACACCACGCACAACCCCTGGGACACTCTATATGGCCCTGGGACCCCCTATATGGCCCCACGATGCTCTATACTGCTCAGAGACGCCACACACAACCCCTGGGACACTCTATATGGCCCTGGGACCCCCTATAAGGCCCCACGATGCTCTATACTGCTCAGAGACGCCACGCACAACCCCTGGGACACTCTATATGGCCCTGGGACCCCCTATAAGGCCCTGGGACCCCCTATAAGGCCCCACGATGCTCTATACTGCTCAGAGACGCCACACACAACCCCCGGGACCCCCTATAAGGCCCTGGGACCCCCTATATGGCCCCACGATGCTCTATACTGCTCAGAGACGCCACACACAACCCCTGGGACATTCTATATGGCCCTGGGACACTCTATATGGCCCTGGGACACTCTATATGGCCCCACGATGCTCTATACTGCTCAGAGACGCCACACACAACCCCTGGGACCCCCTATAAGGCCCTGGGACCCCCTATATGGCCCCACGATGCTCTATACTGCTCAGAAATGCCACACACAACCCCTGGGACACTCTATATGGCCCTGGGACCCCCTATATGGCCCCACGATGCTCTATACTGCTCAGAAATGCCACACACAACCCCTGGGACACTCTATATGGCCCTGGGACCCCCTATATGGCCCCACGATGCTCTATACTGCTCAGAGACGCCACACACAACCCCTGGGAGCCCCTATAAGGCACTGGGACCCCCTATATGGCCCCACGATGCTCTATACTGCTCAGAGACGCCACGCACAACCCCTGGGACACTCTATATGGCCTGGGACCCCCCTATATGGCCCCACGATGCTCTATACTGCTCAGAGACGCCACGCACAACCCCTGGGATACCCTACACACTCCATAGGGTGCTCTATACAGCCCAAAGACACCATACACAGCCCCTGTGATGTCCTATATGGTGCCAGGATGCTTTATATGGCCCGGGGGTGACACGTATATGACTCGTATAGCCCCTGGCATGCCCCGTGCGGAACCCTGGGGGCCCTACAGACCCCCCACCCCCCAGGTCCCTACACACCCCACAGACGCCTATAGACCCTGCAGCCCCCTACAGACACACACATACCCCCACCCTGCAGGCCCCTATAGACCCTGCAGGCCCCTACAGAATCCCCCACATACATGCTGCAGGCCCTATAGCCCCCTCCCTGCCCCACACACGCCCCCTACAGAACCCCCCATACACATCCTGCAGCCCCCTATAGCCCCCTCCCTGCCCCACACACCCCTACAGACACCCCCCCCGGCCCTGCAGCCCCCTATAAGACATCCCCCCCCCCCCATCCTGCAGCCCCCTATAGCCCCTGCAGCCCCCTACAGCCCTCTCCCTGCCCCACAGGCCCCTACAGAACCCACACACACATCCTGCAGCCCCCTATAGCCCCTGAAGGCCCCTACACCCCCCTCCCTGCCCCACACACCCCTACAAGATCTCACACACACATCCTGCAGCCCCCTATAGCCTGCCCCACAGGCCCCTACAGAACCCACACACACATCCTGCAGCCCCCTATAGCCCCCTCCCTGCCCCACACATCCCTACAGAACCCCACACACATCCTGCAGGCCCCTATAGCCCCTGAAGGCCCCTACACCCCCCTCCCTGCCCCACACACCCCTACAAGATCTCACACACACATCCTGCAGCCCCCTATAGCCCCCTCCCTGCCCCACAGAACCCCCACACACATCCTGCAGCCCCCTATAGCCCCTGCAGCCCCCTATAACCCCCTCCCTGCCCCACAGGCCCCTACAGAACCCCTCCACACATCCTGCAGCCCCCTATAGGCACCTCCGTGCCCCACAGGCCCCTACAGAACCCCCAGACACATCCTGCAGCCCCCTATAGGCCCCTCCCTGCCCCACACACCCCTACAGAACCCCCCACAGGCATCCTGCAGCCCCCTATAGCCCCTGCAGCCCCCTATAGGCACCTCCCTGCCCCACAGGCCCCTACAGAACCCACACACACATCCTGCAGCCCCCTATAGCCCCCTACCTGCCCCACACGCCCCTACAGAACCCCCACACACATCCTGCAGGCCCCTATAGCCCCCTCCCTGCCCCACAGGCCCCTACAGAACCCACACACACATCCTGCAGCCCCCTATAGCCCCCTACCTGCCCCACACGCCCCTACAGAACCCCCACACACATCCTGCAGCCCCCTATAGGCCCCTCCCTGCCCCACACACCCCCACAGAACCCCCCACAGGCATCCTGCAGCCCCCTATAGCCCCTGCAGCCCCCTATAGGCACCTCCCTGCCCCACAGGCCCCTACAGAACCCCACACGCATCCCGCAGCCCCCTATAGCCCCCTCCCTGCCCCACAGGCCCCTACAGAACCCCCACACGCATCCCGCAGCCCCCTATAGCCCCCTCCCTGCCCCACAGGCCCCTACAGAACCCCCACACGCATCCTGCAGGCCCCTATAGCCCCCTCCCTGCCCCACAGGCCCCTACAGAACCCCACACACATCCTGCAGCCCCCTATAGGCCCCTCCCTGCCCCACACACCCCTACAGAACCCCCACACATCCTGCAGGCCCCTATAGCCCCCTCCCTGCCCCACAGGCCCCTACAGAACCCCCCACACACATCCTGCAGCCCCCTATAGCCCCCTCCCTGCCCCACAGGCCCCTACAGAACCCCCCACACACATCCTGCAGCCCCCTATAGCCCCCTCCCTGCCCCACAGGCCCCTACAGAACCCCACACGCATCCCGCAGCCCCCTATAGCCCCCTCCCTGCCCCACAGGCCCCTACAGAACCCCCACACACATCCTGCAGCCCCCTATAGCCCCTACAGCCCATCCCCCCCGGGCCCCTCACCGCTGCCCGCGCGCTCAGAGGCCTCGGCGCGCAGCCCCGCGCAGGCGCAGCCCCGCCTCTCCCGCCGGGGGCGTGGCCGGAGGAGGCCACGCCCCTTCCCCCTCGGCGCCCCGCCCGCCGCAGCGCATGCGCCGACGGGGGTGCGTGACGTGGGGCGCGCCCGGGGGTCCCCGCACACGTGGGAAGCGAGGACAGCCCCCTCCCCCCCGGCTCCCCAGAATCTCTCACCGCCTCCCCCAACCTCCCCCCATCGCCCCCCCCGCCCCCCAATCGCCTCCCCATCACCCCCTCCCCCCGGCTTTCCAACCCCTCCCCCCGCCCCGCCCCCCCCCCCCCCAAGAACCAGCCACACCGCAGCTTAACCAAACCCCCCCCAAAGTTTCACTTTATTGACCAAAAAGCTCCCCCAAAACCCAACAGAGCTTCGGAGGGGCCCCCCCAGCCCCTCCCCCCCCAGCCCCTCCCCCCCCAGCCCCAGGGGACAGGCACTTGTCACCCCCCCTCTCTGGGGGGGCGGGGGGGGTTAGGGTAGGGCCTCCCCAAAACCAGGCTTGGGGGGGGGGGGGGGGGGGAGGGATACAGGCACGATGAGGGTGGGGGGCGCTCAGGGGTCCCGCTCCCGCTTGACGCGGACGTCCCCAGCCAAGATGGCAGCGATCTCACCCTGCATGAAGGCCCAGGGGAGGCCGGAGCCGGCCAGGGGACAGCGGCCACCGCTGGGACAATGCACCTCGCCACCGGCACCGCGTGCCCGGATGGCGCGGCGGGCGCAGGGGAAGCAGAACCGGTGCGCCGGCACCGAGGGGCACTGCACGAAGTGGGTGTCCTCCAAGCGCCGCCGGCACAGCCCGCAGCACAGCGCCGGCGATGCCAAATCCTCCGCCGAGTGCTGCACGACGGGCGGTTCCTCGGGGGAAACTTCTCCCGCTGGGTGCTGCCGGTGCGGCCGTGGTTCATCCGGCTCCGGAGAAGCTTTGCGGCGGCGGTGGTGGTGGTGTGGCGGTGGCGGCGGGTGCTGCTGCGGCAAGGCTTCGGGTGCTGGCGGGTGGCGGAAGAAGCGGACGGCTTCGGTGAAGAGTTCGCCCAGCAGCCGCCAGTCACCGCTGCCCTGGCGCTTCTCGTACTCCAGGTACTTGTAGCCGGAGGAAATGGCTTTGCCGGGCGCCCGCAGGCAGTCCTGGAACATCTGCTTTGCCAGGCCCAACACGCCGGCGTAGACGCTGCCGGAGCCGCAGGGATATTCGGCAAAGAGCTTCAACTCAAACTCAAAGCCAGGCCGGGGCGCGGCGTCGAAGGCGAAGACTCGTCCCACCAAAGCGTGGTCCTTACGGAAGCGAACGTTGAAAGGAGCGCAGCCGGCAAGGGTGGCGAGGCGTTCCCGCACCGCCGGCGGTTTTCCCGGCCAGTCCTCGGCGCGGCCGCGCATGGCTTCGCTCAGCTCCGCCAAGCACTCGGCACCACGCGGGCGGCACGGCACCGGTAGCGGCGGGGGACCGCGGGGTTCCGGCGCTGCCGTTTCCTCGAGGCGGCGCGGTACCGGTGGGGTATCGCGACGCCGGGTCTCAGCGTGGCTGTGCCGCAGGCGGCGGGCGGCTTCCAGCAGCGGTTCGATGCGGTCGGCGCCCTCGAAGTTGACGCAGCCGCGGCAGACGGCCTCGCTGAAGTCCCACACCACGGCCCAGGGCATCTTGGGCAGGTCGCACAGGTAACACCACTGCCGCCGCCAAGACATGGCGGGGCCGCCGGGACCCCTCCTCGCTGCAGCCCCCTCCCAGAGGTTTTCTCCTTCAGCGGGTGCTGCTCCTCCGTGGGACCCTCTGTGTGGAGACCCCTCAGTGGGGTCCCTCGGAGGGTCCCCCTCAGGAAAGACCCCTCAGAGGGCTCCTTCCTAGGCTGGCCCCTCAGCACAGCCCCCCCCCAGAAGGCACCCACAGAGCCCCCTCCCCCAGGGTCCCCTCAGAGGGGCCCCCAATAGCACAGCCCCCCCCCCCAAAGGCACCCACAGAGCCCCCTCAAAGGGTACCCCCCAGCATAGACCCCCCAAAGGCACCCACAGAGCCCCCCTCCCCCAGGGTCCCCTCAGAGGGGCCCCCAATAGCACAGCCCCCCCCCCCAAAGGCACCCACAGAGCCCCCCTCCCCCAGGGTCCCCTCAGAGGGGCCCCCAATAGCACAGCCCCCCCCCCAAAGGCACCCACAGAGCCCCCTCAAAGGGTATCCCCTCAGCATAGACCCCCCAGAAGGCACCCACAGAGCCCCCCTCCCCCAGGGTCCCCTCAGAGGGGCCCCCAATAGCACAGCCCCCCCCCCCAAAGGCACCCACAGAGCCCCCTCAAAGGGTACCCCCCAGCATAGAACCCCCAAAGGCACCCACAGAGCCCCCCTCCCCCAGGGTCCCCTCAGAGGGGCCCCCAATAGCACAGCCCCCCCCCAAAGGCACCCACAGAGCCCCCCTCCCCCAGGGTCCCCTCAGAGGGGCCCCCAATAGCACAGCCCCCTCCCCCAAAGGCACCCACAGAGCCCCCTCCCCCAGGGTCCCCTCAGAGGGGCCCCCAATAGCACAGCCCCCCCCCCAAAGGCACCCACAGAGCCCCCTCCCCCAGGGTCCCCTCAGAGGGTCCTCCAATAGCACAGCCCCCCCCCCCCCAAAGGCACCCACAGAGCCCCCTCCCCCAGGGTCCCTCAGAGGGGCCCCCAATAGCACAGCCCCCCCCCAAAGGCACCCACAGAGCCCCCTCAAAGGGTATCCCCTCAGCATAGCGCCCCCCCCCCCAAATACCCCTTCAGAGCCCCCCTCACAAAAACCCCCTCACAACCCCCCTCAGCACAGCACCTTCACAGAGCCCCCCTCACCGTGGTCCCCTTAGAGACCCCCCCTCCTGAAATCCCTTCAGGGAGGCCCTTCCCCTCCCCCCCTCACAGGGTCTCCCCTCAGCACAGTCCCCCCCCCAGAGCCCGGCCCCCCCCCCCCTCACGGAGCCCCCTCAGAGGGGCCCCCAATAGCACAGGCCCCTCACCGAACCCCCTCACAGGGTCTCCCCTCAACACAGCCCCCCCCTTCATCACCGCCCCTCCCTCCGCATACCTTAAGGGATATGTATATACCTTAAAGGGGCCGCCGGAGCGCGGGGGGACGGGAGGGGACGGGCGGCGGCACTGCGCATGCGCGGGGCGGGCAGCGCATGCGCGGGGAAGTGGGCGGGGTGAAGCCCCTTTGACCACGCCCCCCTCGCGCTATTGGGTGGTGTCGTCCTGCCCCCCCGTGGCCCCGCCCCCTGCCTGGATCCAACACGGGTCGGGGGGTGGTGATAGGCGGGGTGCTGGGGGTCCTCCGGGGGGGTGCAGGGCCTGGGCCCTCCAGGTATGGGAGCTATAGGGGCTGGGGGCTATAGGGGCGGGGGGCTATAGGGTAGCGTAACTCGCGCCTCCTTCCCAGCAGGGGGCGCTGCAGGCTGCGGGAGTGAGTGACAGTCGCAGCAGCCAATGGCTCGGGGAGGGGGCGGGAGGCGGGCTCCTCCTCGCAGCCAATAGCAACTCAAGGCTGGAGGACAGACTGGAAGGCGCGAAGCGGCTAACACCGCCTCGCGGGAGGCGGGGCGAGCTGACAGGCGGCAGCAGCAGCCAATGAGGCGGCGGGACGAGGCGCGGCCGGCCAATGGGGCGGCGGCAGGGCCGCGGCTGAGGCGGCGGCGGAGCGCGGCGGCCGGTGAGCGAGCGGGGCCGGGGTCCCGCCCGGGCCCCCCCACCCCCACCCCGGTCCCGGAGGCTCTCCGCCCCCAGCAGGCCCTCAGGCCGGGCTGTCCCCGGAGCAGCGCCCCGGGACCCCCCAGACGGGCCCGGTGCCCCCGGGACGGGCCGCGCTACCCCCGGGACAGGCCCAGTGCCCCCCGGGACCCCCGCTACAGGCCCCGCCCCGCCCGGGACAGGCCCAATGCCCCCCGGCACCCCCAGGACAGCCTCCCCAAGCCCCCCTTCCCCTCCCCGTCAAGTCCCAGCCCTCCAGTGCCCCGGGGTCCTCGCCGGTAGCTGCACCCCCCCTCCCCCCCCCGGTGCTGCGGCCTCCCTCCTGCTCCCCGCATCAGTGTCCCCCCGAAATCTGCGCCCCCCCACCCCCAATTCCGCTCTGCCGGTGCGCCCACCCCCCCAAAATGCGGCCACCCTCACCCCGCCCTAAGCCCCTCAGTTACAGGGGTGCCCTCCTCCATCTCCTGGGGTGACCCCCCCCGCCCCCTCCCCCCCCCCCCGGCGGTGCCCCCTCCCACACGGGGCCACACGCTGCTGCGGGTGGAGGTGGTGGCTCACCCCAGATGCCTGTGAGTCCTGATGGGGGTGGGGGGGGGCTAAGGGGTCCCCTCCAAACGCTGACCGACTCACCCCCCTCTCCCCACAGCCATCGAGGAGCTCACCCGGAAAACCGGGAATTTTAAGCCCGGTTAAATTTGGGATATTTTGCAGCATGTTGGAGGCGGCGCTGATGAGGGTGAGGCTGGTGCCGCCACCCCCCCCCCCCCCCCCCAATATTTTGGGGCTGGGGGTGTCCTGTGAGCCCCCCCACTTTTCCCCTCTGCACAGCAGCGAGTCCATCGAGCTGGAGCTCCTCACTTACGCCGACCTGGAGACCCTGCACAGCCGGAAAGTGGGGGAGACACCCCCCCCCCCCAGTTCCTCGATTCCCCCCTCCACACCAGGTGCTACCTCATCCTCATCTACTCCATCAAGTTCCACAGGGGACGTGGGGCACACAGGACATGGCCCGGGCCACCAATCCTGTCCCCTGGGCCAGCGACACGTTCAAAGGCCACTACGATGTGACACCAGCACCCCTGACGCCCCAGGGTGTCCCTGTCCCCCCTCTGGTGCCACCGCTATCCCCACAGCTCCAGCCAAGCTCCCCGCCACGGCCGTGTCACCGTTGGGGCTTTATTCAGCTCCGTGTCACACAAAATGGTGGCAACTGGGGACAAGAGTGACTGGAACCAGCCTGAGGCCACAGTTCGAGGGGACGATGTCACCGAGGATGATGTCACCAGAACGTGGAGGTCCTGGGGGGCCAGGTGGGCAGTCTCTGTGCCAAAGCCACCACTTGGTGCCACCGTGGCTATGCCGATGCCACCACGACGCAGAGGTCTTCAGGGACAACGTGGGGGTGCCGCAGCCACTGGGTGACCTCGGGAGGTGACAACGCCAGGAGCGATGCCACGAAGTGACACCGGAGGACACGAGGCGATGCCGGCAGCTGCCCACGGAGGAGGCCACACGCGGTGACGATGGTGACGGCTGCGACGCCGCGCAGGTCAGAGCGCTGGCAGCTGCCCACGGATATCAGGGAGGAGGCGGCAGGCGGTGACAATGTCAACGGTGGCGGCCACGGCGCGTAGGTCGCGGCGAGCCAGGCGCAAGCAGTGGGCGGCAGCGGCGGCGGTTGCCTGCGCCCGCCCCAGGGCCCCCCCCAGCCCCCCCAAATGCCGGGCCGCGTTGCCGTAGCTCTGCCGCAACGCGTTGCCCACCGCCCCCTGCAACCGCCCCGTCCCCTCCCGCAGCCGCTGCTGCAGCAGCGAGGGGCCCCCCCGGCTGTACCCCCAAACCGCCGCCGGCTCCTCTGCCACCACCGGGGGGGTCTTTGGTCTCTGTGCCCCCTCTTCCTCCTCCTCCTCCTCTTCCTCCGTCTCAGAGGCTTCCCCAGGCACCTTCAGCCCAGCCCCGGGGGACCCCCAGGGCCCCCCCAGCACCTCCGGCTCTGAGTCGCTCTCGGAGGCCTCGCCCGGCACCACCCTGGGGGCCGGGGGGCGGCCATGGCCTGGGGGGGCAAGGGGGGCAAGGGGCAGCACCCTCTCAGCATCCCCAACCTCACGGGGACCCCAGCCCCCACACCCGGGGACAGCTCCCCCCCCCCCAGCCCCACACACCACCCCCCCCGAGCCTCATGGAGACCCCCACATCCAGGGACAGCCCCCTCCCCAGCCTCACGGGGACCCCAGCCCCCACATCCAGGGACAGCTCCCCCCCCCCCGGCCCCCCCCATCCCCGGCCCCCCCCGAGCCTCATGGAGACCCCCACATCCAGGGACAGCCCCCTCCCCAGCCTCATGGGGACCCCAGCCCCCACACCCGGGGACAGCTCCCCCCCCCAGCCCCACACACCACCCCCCCCGAGCCTCATGGAGACCCCCACATCCAGGGACAGCCCCCTCCCCAGCCTCATGGAGCCCCCAGCCCCCACATCCAGGACAGCCCCCCCCCCCAGCCCCACACACCGCCCCCCCCGAGCCTCATGGAGATCCCCACATCCAGGGACAGCCCCCCCCCAGCCTCATGGAGCCCCCAGCCCCCACACCCGGGGACAGCTCCCCCCCCCAGCCCCACACACCACCCCCCCGAGCCTCATGGAGACCCCCACATCCAGGACAGCCCCCTCCCCAGCCTCATGGAGCCCCCAGCCCCCACATCCAGGGACAGCCCCCCCCCCCAGCCCCCACACACCGCCCCCCCCGAGCCTCATGGAGATCCCCACATCCAGGGACAGCCCCCCCCCAGCCTCATGGAGCCCCCAGCCCCCACACCCGGGGACAGCTCCCCCCCCCAGCCCCACACACCGCCCCCCCCGAGCCTCATGGAGACCCCCACATCCAGGGGCAGCCCCCCCCCAGCCTCATGGGGACCCCAGCCCCCACACCCGGGGACAGCCCCCCCCCCAGCCTCATGGAGCCCCCAGCCCCCACATCCAGGGACAGGCCCCAGCCCCACGGGGGCCGCCAGACCCCGCACCCACCAAACCCCGCCCCGGGACATGGCCCCCAGCCCCACGATTCCTCCCCACAGGCCCCGCTCCGGCCCCCCGGAGCCCCCCAGCCTCGGGGACCCCCTCGAGGACCCCAGACCCACCGGCCGTGTCCCCAAGCCTCCCCGCGCCCCCCCGATCCCGGGGCTCCCACCTGCTGCCCGGCGCCGCCGTAGGTCACATGATAGGCAGCCCGCGCGAGCGCCGTAGTCACGTGTTTTCACTGCCGCCGCCAACCGGAAGTGCCCTCACCCAGCATGGCGGGCATGTGGCCCCAACCGGAAGTGCCCTCACCCAGCATGGCGGGCCGCCCGCCCCAACCGGAAGTGCCATCACCCAGCATGGCGGGCCCGGTGATCTCTGCCGCCTAGCGGCGGGAGGGGAGCGGTGCGGGGAGGGGGGGGCAGCCCCCCCTGGTGTCCCCTATTCCCCCTGGTGTCCCCTGTCCCCCCCCACCCCCAGGGACACGGGGAGCGCTGCGACTGGCTTAATGGCGGCCACGAAGGGTCTCGGGGGTCGTGGTGGGACCGGGACTGGGACTGGACTGGGACCAGCTCAGAAGTGGGACTGGGACCGGGACCGGGACTGGGACTGGGACCAAGACTGGGACTGGGACAAGCTCAGGACTGGGACTGGGACCAAGACTGAGACTGGGACCAGCTCAGGAGCTGGGACTGGGACAAGCTCCAAGACTGGGAGTAGGATCGTGACTGGGACTGGACTGGGACCAGCTCAGGACTTGGACTGGGACCGGGACTGAGACTGGGACCAGCTCAGGACTTGGACTGGGATCAGCTCAGGAGCAGGGACTGGGACTGGGACTGAGACTGGAACTGGAACCAGCTCAGGAGTGGGACTGAGTCTGGGACTGGGACCAGGACTGAGACTGGGACCAGCTCGGGACTGGGACTGGGACCAGGACTGGTACCAGCTCAGGAGTGAGACTGGGACCATGACTGAGCCTGGGACTGAACCAGGACTAGCTCAGGAGTGGGACTGGGAAATGGGACTGGGACTGAGACTGGGATGAGCTCAGGACTAGGACTGGGACTGTACTGGGACTGGGATTGGGACTGAGACTGGGACTGGGACTGGGACTAACTCAGGAGTGGGACTGGGATTGGGACTGGGACTAACTCAGGAGTGGGACTGGGATTGGGACTGAGACTGGGACTGGGACTAACTCAGGAGTGGGACTGGGATTGGGACTGAGACTGGGACTGGGACTAACTCAGGAGTGGGACTGGGAAATGTGGCTGTGACTGGACTGGGACCAGCTCAGAACTGGGACTGGGGCTGGGACCAGTTTGGGACTGGGACTGGCAGGAGCCACCAGCCACAGGAGGTGCCCGTATCCCACCCAAGTCCCAGGCAGAGGAGTCCCTATGCCCCCCTCCCCCATCCCCATCCCCCAACCCCCCCCCAGCCCAGCCCCGCCCCGCCCCCACCCCATCCCTCGGTGGGGCCGCATCCTGCCGGGCGTTGCTGGGTCCTGACTCAGGCCAAGCTCCCGCTGGTGCAGCCGGAATTTCTGCCCGCCCCACACTAATTACCTCCTCCCTGGGCCGGCAGCGCCGGGGCCGGATCCTGACCCCGTATAAATGGGTGCTGAGCAGGCACCGGGCACCCATGTAGCCGGAGGCAGGCGGGGATGGAGCCGGCGGCGCTGCCTGGGGTAGGATGGGGACCGGGCTGGGGCAGGATGAGGCCCCGGGGGGGGCGGTCCTGGGGGGGGGGTTGGGGGGGGTGTGCTGGGGATGGGGGGTGCTGGGCCCCAGATACCAGTGTCCCCAGTATAGGCTGAGCTAATGTGACCAGTGTCCCCAGTATAGGCTGAGCTAAGGTGACCAGTATCCCCAAGTATAAGCTGTCCCATGGTCACCAGTACCCCCAGTATAGGCTGTCCCATGGTCACCAGTGTCCCCAGTATAGGCTGTGCCATGGTCTCCAGTGTCCCCAGTATAGGCTGAGCTAGGGTGACCAGTGTCCCCAGTATAGGCTGAGCTAAAGTGACCAGTATCCCCAGTACAGAGTCAATGGAGACCCCTGTATAGGCTGTCCCATGGTCACCAGTGTCCCCAGTATAGGCTATCCCATGGTCACCAGTGTCCCCAGTATAGGCTGAGCTAAGGTGACCAGTATCCCCAGTACAGAGTCAATGGGGACCCCTGTATAGGCTGTCCCATGGTCACCAGTGTCCCCAGTATAGGCTATCCCATGGTCACCAGTGTCCCCAGTATAGGCTGAGCTAAGGTGACCAGTATCCCCAGTACAGAGTCAATGGGGACCCCTGTATAGGCTGTCCCATGGTCACCAGTGTCCCCAGTATAGGCTGTCCCATG
>NW_026599453.1:0-34500 GCF_023634085.1 Falco cherrug
GACATTTTGTCACCAGCCGAGTCCAAAATTCAGCGATTCCCATCTCAGCCCAGAAAGCAGGTAGAACAAGTTTTGTGGTGCCTTTCAGCTGCCTACCGGGGTAGTGTAAAAAACTACCAACAGAACTCGTTTCTGGAACCTTCCCCGGTGGAGTTGTGCATGGGTGTGTTTGGAACATTTTGTCACCAGCCGAGTCCAAAATTCAGCGATTCCCCATCTCAGCCCAGAAAGCAGGTTAGAACAAGTTTTGTGGTGCCTTTCAGCTGCCTACCGGAGTAGTGTAAAAACTACCAACAGAACTCCTTTCTGGCACCTTCCCCGGTGGAGTTGTGCATGGGGTGTGTTTGGAACATTTTGTCACCAGCCGAGTCCAAAATTCAGCGATTCCCCATCTCAGCCCAGAAAGCAGGTAGAACAAGTTTTGTGGGTGCCTTTCTCTTGCCTACCGGGGTAGTGTAAAAACTACCAACAGAACTCGTTTCTGGGCACCTTCCCCGGTGGAGTTGTGCATGGGGTGTGTTTGGAACATTTTGTCAGCAGGCCGAGTCCAAAATTCAGCGATTCCCCATCTCAGCCCAGAAAGCAGGTAGAACAAGTTTTGTGGTGCCTTTCAGCTGCCTACCGGGGTAGTGTTAAAAACTACCAACAGAACTCGTTTCTGGCACCTTCCCCGGTGGAGTTGTGCATGGGGTGTGTTTGGAACATTTTGTCACCAGCCGAGTCCAAAATTCAGCGATTCCCCATCTCAGCCCAGAAAGCAGGTAGAACAAGTTTTGTGGTGCCTTTCAGCTGCCTACCGGGGGTAGTGTAAAAACTACCAACAGAACTCGTTTCTGGCACCTTCCCCGGTGGAGTTGTGCATGGGGGTGTGTTTGGAACATTTTTGTCACCAGCCGAGTCAAAATTCAGCGATTCCCCATCTCAGCCCAGAAAGCAGGTAGAACAAGTTTTGTGGTGCCTTTCAGCTGCCTACCGGGGGTAGTGTAAAAACTACCAACAGAACTCGTTTCTGGCACCTTCCCCGGTGGAGTTGTGCATGGGGTGTGTTTGGAACATTTTGTCACCAGCCGAGTCCAAAATTCAGCGATTCCCCATCTCAGCCCAGAAAGCAGGTGTAGAACAAGTTTTGTGGTGCCTTTCAGCTGCCTGCCGGGGTAGTGTAAAAACTACCAACAGAACTCGTTTCTGGCACCTTCCCCGGTGGAGTTGTGCATGGGGTGTGTTTGGAACATTTTGTCACCAGCCGAGTCCAAAATTCAGCGATTCCCCATCTCAGCCCAGAAAGCAGGTAGAACAAGTTTTTGTGGTGCCTTTCAGCTGCCTACCGGGGGTAGTGTAAAAACTACCAACAGAACTCGTTTCTGGCACCTTCCCCGGTGGAGTTGTGCATGGGGTGTGTTTGGAACATATTGTCAGCAGCCGAGTCCAAAATTCAGCGATTCCCCATCTCAGCCCAGAAAGCAGGTAGAACAAGTTTTGTGGTGCCTTTCAGCTGCCTACCGGGGGGTAGTGTAAAAACTACCAACAGTAACTCGTTTCTGGCACCTTCCCCGGTGGAGTTGTGCATGGGGTGTGTTTGGAACATTTTGGCAGCAGCCGAGTCCAAAATTCAGCGATTCCCCATCTCAGCCCAGAAAGCAGGTAGAACAAGTTTTGTGGTGCCTTTCAGCTGCCTACCGGGGTAGTGTAAAAAACTACCAACAGAACTCGTTTCTGGCACCTTCCCCGGTGGAGTTGTGCATGGGGTGTGTTTGGAACATTTTGTCAGCCAGCCGAGTCCAAAATTCAGCTATTCCCCATCTCAGCCCAGAAAAGCAGGTAGAACAAGTTTTGTGGTGCCTTTCAGCTGCCTACCGGGGTAGTGTAAAAACTACCAACAGAACTCGTTTCTGGCACCTTCCCCGTGTGGAGTTGTGCATGGGGTGTGTTTGGAACATTTTGTCACCAGCCGAGTCCAAAATTCAGCGATTCCCCATCTCAGCCCAGAAAGCAGGTAGAACAAGTTTTGTGGTGCCTTTCTCTTGCCTACCGGGGGTAGTGTAAAAACTACCAACAGAACTCGTTTCTGGCACCTTCCCCGGTGGAGTTGTGCATGGGGTGTGTTTGGAACATTTTGTCACCAGCCGAGTCCAAAATTCAGCGATTCCCCATCTCAGCCCAGAAAGCAGGTAGAACAAGTTTTGTGGTGCCTTTCAGCTGCCTACCGGGGGGTAGTGTAAAAACTACCAACAGAACTCGTTTCTGGCACCTTCCCCGGTGGAGTTGTGCATGGGGTGTGTTTGGAACATTTTGTTACCAGCCGAGTCCAAAATTCAGCGATTCCCCATCTCAGCCCAGAAAGCAGGTAGAACAAGTTTTGTGGTGCCTTTCAGCTGCCTACCGGGGTAGTGTAAAAACTACCAACAGTACTCGTTTCTGGCACCTTCCCCGGTGGAGTTGTGCATGGGGTGTGTTTGGAACATTTTGTCACCAGCCGAGTCCAAAATTCAGCGAATTCCCCATCTCAGCCCAGAAAGCAGGTAGAACAAGTTTTGTGGTGCCTTTCTCTTGCCTACCGGGGTAGTGTAAAAACTACCAACAGAACTCGTTTCTGGCACCTTCCCCGGTGGAGTTGTGCATGGGGTGTGTTTGGAACATTTTGTCAGCAGCCGAGTCCAAAATTCAGCGATTCCCCATCTCAGCCCAGAAAGCAGGTAGAACAAGTTTTGTGGTGCCTTTCTCTTGCCTACCGGGGGTAGTGTAAAAACTACCAACAGAACTCGTTTCTGGCACCTTCCCCGGTGGAGTTGTGCATGGGGTGTGTTTGGAACATTTTTGTCAGCAGCCGAGTCCAAAATTCAGCGATTCCCCATCTCAGCCCAGAAAGCAGGTTAGAACAAGTTTTGTGGTGCCTTTCAGCTGCCTACCGGGGTAGTGTAAAAACTACCAACAGAACTCGTTTCTGGCACCTTCCCCGGTGGAGTTGTGCATGGGGTGTGTTTGGAACATTTTGTCAGCCAGCCGAGTCCAAAATTCAGCGATTCCCCATCTCAGCCCAGAAAGCAGGTAGAACAAGTTTTGTGGTGCCTTTCAGCTGCCTACCGGGGGTAGTGTAAAAACTACCAACAGAACTCGTTTCTGGCACCTTCCCCGGTGGAGTTGTGCATGGGGTGTGTTTGGAACATTTTGTCACCAGCCGAGTCCAAAATTCAGCGATTCCCCATCTCAGCCCAGAAAGCAGGTACAACAAGTTTTGTGGGTGCCTTTCAGCTGCCTACCGGGGGTAGTGTAAAAACTACCAACAGAACTCGTTTCTGGCACCTTCCCCGGTGGAGTTGTGCATGGGGTGTGTTTGGAACATTTTGTCACCAGCCGAGTCCAAAATTCAGCGATTCCCCATCTCAGCCCAGAAAGCAGGTAGAACAAGTTTTGTGGTGCCTTTCAGCTGCCTACCGGGGTAGTGTAAAAACTACCAACAGAACTCGTTTCTGGCACCTTCCCCGGTGGAGTTGTGCATGGGGTGTGTTTTGGAACATTTTGTCACCAGCCGAGTCCAAAATTCAAGCGATTCCCCATCTCAGCCCAGAAAGCAGGTAGGAACAAGTTTTGTGGTGCCTTTCTCTTGCCTACCGGGGTAGTGTAAAAACTACCAACAGAACTCGTTTCTGGCACCTTCCCCGGTGGAGTTGTGCATGGGGTGTGTTTGGAACATTTTGTCAGCAGCCGAGTCCAAAATTCAGCGATTCCCCATCTCAGCCCAGAAAGCAGGTAGAACAAGTTTTGTGGTGCCTTTCAGCTGCCTACCGGGGGTAGTGTAAAAACTACCAACAGAACTCGTTTCTGGCACCTTCCCGGTGGAGTTGTGCATGGGGTGTGTTTGGAACATTTTGTCACCAGCCGAGTCCAAAATTCAGCGATTCCCCATCTCAGCCCAGAAAAGCAGGTAGAACAAGTTTTGTGGTGCCTTTCAGCTGCCTACCGGGGGTAGTGTAAAAACTACCAACAGAAACTCGTTTCTGGCACCTTCCCCGGTGGAGTTGTGCATGGGTGTGTGTTTGGAACATTTTGTCACCAGCCGAGTCCAAAATTCAGCGATTCCCCATCTCAGCCCAGAAAGCAGGTAGAACAAGTTTTGTGGTGCCTTTCAGCTGCCTACCGGGGGTAGTGTAAAAAACTACCAACAGAACTCGTTTCTGGCACCTTCCCCGGTGGAGTTGTGCATGGGGTGTGTTTGGAACATTTTGTCACCAGCCGAGTCCAAAATTCAGCGATTCCCCATCTCAGCCCAGAAAGCAGGGTAGAACAAGTTTTGTGGTGCCTTTCAGCTGCCTACCGGAGGTAGTGTAAAAACTACCAACAGAACTCGTTTCTGGCACCTTCCCCGGTGGAGTTGTGCATGGGGTGTGTTTGGAACATTTTGTTACCAGCCGAGTCCAAAATTCAGCCGTTCCCCATCTCAGCCCAGAAAGCAGGTAGAACAAGTTTTGTGGTGCCTTTCAGCTGCCTACCGGGGTAAGTGTAAAAACTACCAACAGAACTCGTTTCTGGCACCTTCCCCGGTGGAGGTGTGCATGGGGTGTGTTTGGAACATTTTGTCACCAGCCGAGTCCAAAATTCAGCGATTCCCCATCTCAGCCCAGAAAGCAGGTAGAACAAGTTTTGTGGTGCCTTTCAGCTGCCTACCGGGGGTAGTGTAAAAACTACCATCAGAACTCGTTCTGGCACCTTCCCCGGTGGAGTTGTGCATGGGGTGTGTTTGGAACATTTTGTCAGCAGCCGAGTCCAAAATTCAGCGATTCCCCATCTCAGCCCAGAAAGCAGGTAGAACAAGTTTTGTGGTGCCTTTCAGCTGCCTACCGGGGGTAGTGTAAAAACTACCAACAGAACTCGTTTCTGGCACCTTCCCCGGTGGAGTTGTGCATGGGGTGTGTTTGGAACATTTTGTCACCAGCCGAGTCCCAAAATTCAGCGATTCCCCATCTCAGCCCAGAAAGCAGGTAGAACAAGTTTTGTGGTGCCTTTCAGCTGCCTACCGGGGTAGTGTAAAAACTACCAACAGAACTCGTTTCTGGCACCTTCCCCGGTGGAGTTGTGCATGGGGTGTGTTTGGAACATTTTGTTACCAGCCGAGTCCAAAATTCAGCGATTCCCCATCTCAGCCCAGAAAGCAGGTAGAACAAGTTTTGTGGTGCCTTTCAGCTGCCTACCGGGGTAGTGTAAAAACTACCAACAGTACTCGTTTCTGGCACCTTCCCCGGTGGAGTTGTGCATGGGGTGTGTTTGGAACATTTTGTCACCAGCCGAGTCCAAAATTCAGCGATTCCCCATCTCAGCCCAGAAAGCAGGTAGAACAAGTTTTGTGGTTGCCTTTCAGCTGCCCTACCGGGGTAGTGTAAAAACTACCAACAGAACTCGTTTCTGGCACCTTCCCCGGTGGAGTTGTGCATGGGGTGTGTTTGGAACATTTTGTCACCAGCCGAGTCCCAAAATTCAGCGATTCCCCATCTCAGCCCAGAAAGCAGGTACAACAAGTTTTGTGGTGCCTTTCAGCTGCCTACCGGTGGTAGTGTAAAAACTACCAACAGAACTCGTTTCTGGCACCTTCCCCGGTGGAGTTGTGCATGGGGTGTGTTTGGAACATTTTGTCACCAGCCGAGTCCAAAATTCAGCGATTCCCCATCTCAGCCCAGAAAGCAGGGTAGAACAAGTTTTGTGGTGCCTTTCAGCTGCCTACCGGGGTAGTGTAAAAACTACCATCAGAACTCGTTTCTGGCACCTTCCCCGGTGGAGTTGTGCATGGGGTGTGTTTGGAACATTTTGTCACCAGCCGAGTCCAAAATTCAGCGATTCCCCATCTCAGCCCAGAAAGCAGGTAGAAACAAGTTTTGTGGTGCCTTTCAGCTGCCTGCCGGAGGTAGTGTAAAAACTACCAACAGAACTCGTTTCTGGCACCTTCCCCGGTGGAGTTGTGCATGGGGTGTGTTTGGAACATTTTGTCACCAGCCGAGTCCAAAATTCAGCGATTCCCCATCTCAGCCCAGAAAGCAGGTAGAACAAGTTTTGTGGTGCCTTTCAGCTGCCTACCAGGGTAGTGTAAAAACTACCAACAGAACTCGTTTCTGGCACCTTCCCCGGTGGAGTTGTGCATGGGGTGTGTTTGGAACATTTTGTCAGCAGCCGAGTCCAAAATTCAGCGATTCCCCATCTCAGCCCAGAAAGCAGGTAAGAACAAGTTTTGTGGTGCCTTTCAGCTGCCTACCGGGGTAGTGTAAAAACTACCAACAGTACTCGTTTCTGGCACCTTCCCCGGTGGAGTTGTGCATGGGGTGTGTTTGGAACATTTTGTCACCAGCCGAGTCCAAAATTCAGCGATTCCCCATCTCAGCCCAGAAAGCAGGTAGAACAAGTTTTGTGGTGCCTTTCGGCTGCCTACCGGTGGTAGTGTAAAAACTACCAACAGAACTCGTTTCTGGCACCTTCCCCGGTGGAGTTGTGCATGGGGTGTGTTTGGAACATTTTGTCACCAGCCGAGTCCAAAATTCAGCTATTCCCCATCTCAGCCCAGAAAGCAGGTAGAACAAGTTTTGTGGTGCCTTTCAGCTGCCTACCGGGGTAGTGTAAAAAACTACCAACAGAACTCGTTTCTGGCACCTTCCCCGGTGGAGTTGTGCATGGGGTGTGTGTGTTTGGAACATTTTGTCACCAGCCGAGTCCAAAATTCAGCGATTCCCCATCTCAGCCCAGAAAGCAGGTAGAACAAGTTTTGTGGTGCCTTTCAGCTGCCTACCGGGGTAGTGTAAAAACTACCAACAGAACTCGTTTCTGGCACCTTCCCCGGTGGAGTTGTGCATGGGGTGTGTTTGGAACATTTTGTCACCAGCCGAGTCCAAAATTCAGCGATTCCCCATCTCAGCCCAGAAAGCAGGTAGAACAAGTTTTGTGGTGCCTTTCAGCTGCCTACCGGGGGTAGTGTAAAAACTACCAACAGAACTCGTTTCTGGCACCTTCCCCGGTGGAGTTGTGCATGGGGTGTGTTTGGAACATTTTGTCACCAGCCGAGTCCAAAATTCAGCGATTCCCCATCTCAGCCCAGAAAGCAGGTAGAACAAGTTTTGTGGTGCCTTTCTCTTGCCTACCGGGGTAGTGTAAAAACTACCAACAGAACTCGTTTCTGGCACCTTCCCCGGTGGAGTTGTGCATGGGGTGTGTTTGGAACATTTTGTTACCAGCCGAGTCCAAAATTCAGCGATTCCCCATCTCAGCCCAGAAAGCAGGTAGAACAAGTTTTGTGGTGCCTTTCAGCTGCCTACCGGGGTACTGTAAAAAACTACCAACAGAACTCGTTTCTGGCACCTTCCCCGGTGGAGTTGTGCATGGGGTGTGTTTGGAACATTTTGTCAGCAGCCGAGTCCAAAATTCAGCTATTCCCCATCTCAGCCCAGAAAGCAGGTAGAACAAGTTTTGTGGTGCCTTTCAGCTGCCTACCGGGGTAGTGTAAAAACTACCAACAGAACTCGTTTCTGGCACCTTCCCCGGTGGAGTTGTGCATGGGGTGTGTTTGGAACATATTGTCAGCAGCCGAGTCCAAAATTCAGCGATTCCCCATCTCAGCCCAGAAAGCAGGTAGAACAAGTTTTGTGGTGCCTTTCAGCTGCCTACCGGGGTAGTGTAAAAACTACCAACAGTACTCGTTTCTGGCACCTTCCCCGGTGGAGTTGTGCATGGGGTGTGTTTGGAACATTTTGGCAGCAGCCGAGTCCAAAATTCAGCGATTCCCCATCTCAGCCCAGAAAGCAGGTAGAACAAGTTTTGTGGTGCCTTTCAGCTGCCTACCGGGGTAGTGTAAAAACTACCAACAGAACTCGTTTCTGGCACCTTCCCCGGTGGAGTTGTGCATGGGGTGTGTTTGGAACATTTTGTCACCAGCCGAGTCCAAAATTCAGCTATTCCCCATCTCAGCCCAGAAAGCAGGTAGAACAAGTTTTGTGGTGCCTTTCAGCTGCCTACCGGGGTAGTGTAAAAACTACCAACAGAACTCGTTTCTGGCACCTTCCCCGGTGGAGTTGTGCATGGGGTGTGTTTGGAACATTTTGTCACCAGCCGAGTCCAAAATTCAGCGATTCCCCATCTCAGCCCAGAAAGCAGGTAGAACAAGTTTTGTGGTGCCTTTCTCTTGCCTACCGGGGTAGTGTAAAAACTACCAACAGAACTCGTTTCTGGCACCTTCCCCGGTGGAGTTGTGCATGGGGTGTGTTTGGAACATTTTGTCACCAGCCGAGTCCAAAATTCAGCGATTCCCCATCTCAGCCCAGAAAGCAGGTAGAACAAGTTTTGTGGTGCCTTTCAGCTGCCTACCGGGGGTAGTGTAAAAACTACCAACAGAACTCGTTTCTGGCACCTTCCCCGGTGGAGTTGTGCATGGGGTGTGTTTGGAACATTTTGTTACCAGCCGAGTCCAAAATTCAGCGATTCCCCATCTCAGCCCAGAAAGCAGGTAGAACAAGTTTTGTGGTGCCTTTCAGCTGCCTACCGGGGGTAGTGTAAAAACTACCAACAGTACTCGTTTCTGGCACCTTCCCCGGTGGAGTTGTGCATGGGGTGTGTTTGGAACATTTTGTCACCAGCCGAGTCCAAAATTCAGCGATTCCCCATCTCAGCCCAGAAAGCAGGTAGAACAAGTTTTGTGGTGCCTTTCTCTTGCCTACCGGGGTAGTGTAAAAAACTACCAACAGAACTCGTTTCTGGCACCTTCCCCGGTGGAGTTGTGCATGGGGTGTGTTTGGAACATTTTGTCAGCAGCCGAGTCCAAAATTCAGCGATTCCCCATCTCAGCCCAGAAAGCAGGTAGAACAAGTTTTGTGGTGCCTTTCTCTTGCCTACCGGGGTAGTGTAAAAACTACCAACAGAACTCGTTTCTGGCACCTTCCCCGGTGGAGTTGTGCATGGGGTGTGTTTGGAACATTTTGTCAGCAGCCGAGTCCAAAATTCAGCGATTCCCCATCTCAGCCCAGAAAGCAGGTAGAACAAGTTTTGTGGTGCCTTTCAGCTGCCTACCGGGGTAGTGTAAAAACTACCAACAGAACTCGTTTCTGGCACCTTCCCCGGTGGAGTTGTGCATGGGGTGTGTTTGGAACATTTTGTCACCAGCCGAGTCCAAAATTCAGCGATTCCCCATCTCAGCCCAGAAAGCAGGTAGAACAAGTTTTGTGGTGCCTTTCAGCTGCCTACCGGGGTAGTGTAAAAACTACCAACAGAACTCGTTTCTGGCACCTTCCCCGGTGGAGTTGTGCATGGGGTGTGTTTGGAACATTTTGTCACCAGCCGAGTCCAAAATTCAGCGATTCCCCATCTCAGCCCAGAAAGCAGGTACAACAAGTTTTGTGGTGCCTTTCAGCTGCCTACCGGGGTAGTGTAAAAACTACCAACAGAACTCGTTTCTGGCACCTTCCCCGGTGGAGTTGTGCATGGGGTGTGTTTGGAACATTTTGTCACCAGCCGAGTCCAAAATTCAGCGATTCCCCATCTCAGCCCAGAAAGCAGGTAGAACAAGTTTTGTGGTGCCTTTCAGCTGCCTACCGGGGTAGTGTAAAAACTACCAACAGAACTCGTTTCTGGCACCTTCCCCGGTGGAGTTGTGCATGGGGTGTGTTTGGAACATTTTGTCACCAGCCGAGTCCAAAATTCAACGATTCCCCATCTCAGCCCAGAAAGCAGGTAGAACAAGTTTTGTGGTGCCTTTCTCTTGCCTACCGGGGTAGTGTAAAAACTACCAACAGAACTCGTTTCTGGCACCTTCCCCGGTGGAGTTGTGCATGGGGTGTGTTTGGAACATTTTGTCAGCAGCCGAGTCCAAAATTCAGCGATTCCCCATCTCAGCCCAGAAAGCAGGTAGAACAAGTTTTGTGGTGCCTTTCAGCTGCCTACCGGGGTAGTGTAAAAACTACCAACAGAACTCGTTTCTGGCACCTTCCCCGGTGGAGTTGTGCATGGGGTGTGTTTGGAACATTTTGTCACCAGCCGAGTCCAAAATTCAGCGATTCCCCATCTCAGCCCAGAAAGCAGGTAGAACAAGTTTTGTGGTGCCTTTCAGCTGCCTACCGGGGTAGTGTAAAAACTACCAACAGAACTCGTTTCTGGCACCTTCCCCGGTGGAGTTGTGCATGGGGTGTGTTTGGAACATTTTGTCACCAGCCGAGTCCAAAATTCAGCGATTCCCCATCTCAGCCCAGAAAGCAGGTAGAACAAGTTTTGTGGTGCCTTTCAGCTGCCTACCGGGGTAGTGTAAAAACTACCAACAGAACTCGTTTCTGGCACCTTCCCCGGTGGAGTTGTGCATGGGGTGTGTTTGGAACATTTTGTCACCAGCCGAGTCCAAAATTCAGCGATTCCCCATCTCAGCCCAGAAAGCAGGTAGAACAAGTTTTGTGGTGCCTTTCAGCTGCCTACCGGGGTAGTGTAAAAACTACCAACAGAACTCGTTTCTGGCACCTTCCCCGGTGGAGTTGTGCATGGGGTGTGTTTGGAACATTTTGTTACCAGCCGAGTCCAAAATTCAGCCGTTCCCCATCTCAGCCCAGAAAGCAGGTAGAACAAGTTTTGTGGTGCCTTTCAGCTGCCTACCGGGGTAGTGTAAAAACTACCAACAGAACTCGTTTCTGGCACCTTCCCCGGTGGAGGTGTGCATGGGGTGTGTTTGGAACATTTTGTCACCAGCCGAGTCCAAAATTCAGCGATTCCCCATCTCAGCCCAGAAAGCAGGTAGAACAAGTTTTGTGGTGCCTTTCAGCTGCCTACCGGGGTAGTGTAAAAACTACCATCAGAACTCGTTTCTGGCACCTTCCCCGGTGGAGTTGTGCATGGGGTGTGTTTGGAACATTTTGTCAGCAGCCGAGTCCAAAATTCAGCGATTCCCCATCTCAGCCCAGAAAGCAGGTAGAACAAGTTTTGTGGTGCCTTTCAGCTGCCTACCGGGGTAGTGTAAAAACTACCAACAGAACTCGTTTCTGGCACCTTCCCCGGTGGAGTTGTGCATGGGGTGTGTTTGGAACATTTTGTCACCAGCCGAGTCCAAAATTCAGCGATTCCCCATCTCAGCCCAGAAAGCAGGTAGAACAAGTTTTGTGGTGCCTTTCAGCTGCCTACCGGGGTAGTGTAAAAACTACCAACAGAACTCGTTTCTGGCACCTTCCCCGGTGGAGTTGTGCATGGGGTGTGTTTGGAACATTTTGTTACCAGCCGAGTCCAAAATTCAGCGATTCCCCATCTCAGCCCAGAAAGCAGGTAGAACAAGTTTTGTGGTGCCTTTCAGCTGCCTACCGGGGTAGTGTAAAAACTACCAACAGTACTCGTTTCTGGCACCTTCCCCGGTGGAGTTGTGCATGGGGTGTGTTTGGAACATTTTGTCACCAGCCGAGTCCAAAATTCAGCGATTCCCCATCTCAGCCCAGAAAGCAGGTAGAACAAGTTTTGTGGTGCCTTTCAGCTGCCTACCGGGGTAGTGTAAAAACTACCAACAGAACTCGTTTCTGGCACCTTCCCCGGTGGAGTTGTGCATGGGGTGTGTTTGGAACATTTTGTCACCAGCCGAGTCCAAAATTCAGCGATTCCCCATCTCAGCCCAGAAAGCAGGTACAACAAGTTTTGTGGTGCCTTTCAGCTGCCTACCGGGGTAGTGTAAAAACTACCAACAGAACTCGTTTCTGGCACCTTCCCCGGTGGAGTTGTGCATGGGGTGTGTTTGGAACATTTTGTCACCAGCCGAGTCCAAAATTCAGCGATTCCCCATCTCAGCCCAGAAAGCAGGTAGAACAAGTTTTGTGGTGCCTTTCAGCTGCCTACCGGGGTAGTGTAAAAACTACCATCAGAACTCGTTTCTGGCACCTTCCCCGGTGGAGTTGTGCATGGGGTGTGTTTGGAACATTTTGTCACCAGCCGAGTCCAAAATTCAGCGATTCCCCATCTCAGCCCAGAAAGCAGGTAGAACAAGTTTTGTGGTGCCTTTCAGCTGCCTGCCGGGGTAGTGTAAAAACTACCAACAGAACTCGTTTCTGGCACCTTCCCCGGTGGAGTTGTGCATGGGGTGTGTTTGGAACATTTTGTCACCAGCCGAGTCCAAAATTCAGCGATTCCCCATCTCAGCCCAGAAAGCAGGTAGAACAAGTTTTGTGGTGCCTTTCAGCTGCCTACCAGGGTAGTGTAAAAACTACCAACAGAACTCGTTTCTGGCACCTTCCCCGGTGGAGTTGTGCATGGGGTGTGTTTGGAACATTTTGTCAGCAGCCGAGTCCAAAATTCAGCGATTCCCCATCTCAGCCCAGAAAGCAGGTAGAACAAGTTTTGTGGTGCCTTTCAGCTGCCTACCGGGGTAGTGTAAAAACTACCAACAGTACTCGTT
This sequence comes from Falco cherrug, assembly GCF_023634085.1. Taxonomy (NCBI): domain Eukaryota; kingdom Metazoa; phylum Chordata; class Aves; order Falconiformes; family Falconidae; genus Falco; species Falco cherrug. The sequence continues at coordinate 12,374 of NW_026599453.1, forward strand.
TCTGGCACCTTCCCCGGTGGAGTTGTGCATGGGGTGTGTTTGGAACATTTTGTCACCAGCCGAGTCCAAAATTCAGCGATTCCCCATCTCAGCCCAGAAAGCAGGTAGAACAAGTTTTGTGGTGCCTTTCGGCTGCCTACCGGGGTAGTGTAAAAACTACCAACAGAACTCGTTTCTGGCACCTTCCCCGGTGGAGTTGTGCATGGGGTGTGTTTGGAACATTTTGTCACCAGCCGAGTCCAAAATTCAGCTATTCCCCATCTCAGCCCAGAAAGCAGGTAGAACAAGTTTTGTGGTGCCTTTCAGCTGCCTACCGGGGTAGTGTAAAAACTACCAACAGAACTCGTTTCTGGCACCTTCCCCGGTGGAGTTGTGCATGGGGTGTGTTTGGAACATTTTGTCACCAGCCGAGTCCAAAATTCAGCGATTCCCCATCTCAGCCCAGAAAGCAGGTAGAACAAGTTTTGTGGTGCCTTTCAGCTGCCTACCGGGGTAGTGTAAAAACTACCAACAGAACTCGTTTCTGGCACCTTCCCCGGTGGAGTTGTGCATGGGGTGTGTTTGGAACATTTTGTCACCAGCCGAGTCCAAAATTCAGCGATTCCCCATCTCAGCCCAGAAAGCAGGTAGAACAAGTTTTGTGGTGCCTTTCAGCTGCCTACCGGGGTAGTGTAAAAACTACCAACAGAACTCGTTTCTGGCACCTTCCCCGGTGGAGTTGTGCATGGGGTGTGTTTGGAACATTTTGTCACCAGCCGAGTCCAAAATTCAGCGATTCCCCATCTCAGCCCAGAAAGCAGGTAGAACAAGTTTTGTGGTGCCTTTCTCTTGCCTACCGGGGTAGTGTAAAAACTACCAACAGAACTCGTTTCTGGCACCTTCCCCGGTGGAGTTGTGCATGGGGTGTGTTTGGAACATTTTGTTACCAGCCGAGTCCAAAATTCAGCGATTCCCCATCTCAGCCCAGAAAGCAGGTAGAACAAGTTTTGTGGTGCCTTTCAGCTGCCTACCGGGGGTACTGTAAAAACTACCAACAGAACTCGTTTCTGGCACCTTCCCCGGTGGAGTTGTGCATGGGGTGTGTTTGGAACATTTTGTCAGCAGCCGAGTCCAAAATTCAGCTATTCCCCATCTCAGCCCAGAAAGCAGGTAGAACAAGTTTTGTGGTGCCTTTCAGCTGCCTACCGGGGTAGTGTAAAAACTACCAACAGAACTCGTTTCTGGCACCTTCCCCGGTGGAGTTGTGCATGGGGTGTGTTTGGAACATTTTGTCACCAGCCGAGTCGAAAATTCAGCGATTCCCCATCTCAGCCCAGAAAGCAGGTAGAAAAACTTTTGTGGTGCCTTTCAGCTGCCTACCGGGGTAGTGTAAAAACTACCAACAGAACTCGTTTCTGGCACCTTCCCCGGTGGAGTTGTGCATGGGGTGTGTTTGGAACATTTTGTCACCAGCCGAGTCCAAAATTCAGCGATTCCCCATCTCAGCCCAGAAAGCAGGTAGAACAAGTTTTGTGGTGCCTTTCAGCTGCCTACCGGGGTAGTGTAAAAACTACCAACAGTACTCGTTTCTGGCACCTTCCCCGGTGGAGTTGTGCATGGGGTGTGTTTGGAACATTTTGTCAGCAGCCGAGTCCAAAATTCAGCGATTCCCCATCTCAGCCCAGAAAGCAGGTACAACAAGTTTTGTGGTGCCTTTCGGCTGCCTACCGGGGTAGTGTAAAAACTACCAACAGAACTCGTTTCTGGCACCTTCCCCGGTGGAGTTGTGCATGGGGTGTGTTTGGAACATTTTGTCACCAGCCGAGTCCAAAATTCAGCTATTCCCCATCTCAGCCCAGAAAGCAGGTAGAACAAGTTTTGTGGTGCCTTTCAGCTGCCTACCGGGGTAGTGTAAAAACTACCAACAGAACTCGTTTCTGGCACCTTCCCCGGTGGAGTTGTGCATGGGGTGTGTTTGGAACATTTTGTCACCAGCCGAGTCCAAAATTCAGCGATTCCCCATCTCAGCCCAGAAAGCAGGTAGAACAAGTTTTGTGGTGCCTTTCAGCTGCCTACCGGGGTAGTGTAAAAACTACCAACAGAACTCGTTTCTGGCACCTTCCCCGGTGGAGTTGTGCATGGGGTGTGTTTGGAACATTTTGTCACCAGCCGAGTCCAAAATTCAGCGATTCCCCATCTCAGCCCAGAAAGCAGGTAGAACAAGTTTTGTGGTGCCTTTCAGCTGCCTACCGGGGTAGTGTAAAAACTACCAACAGAACTCGTTTCTGGCACCTTCCCCGGTGGAGTTGTGCATGGGGTGTGTTTGGAACATTTTATTACCAGCCGAGTCCAAAATTCAGCGATTCCCCATCTCAGCCCAGAAAGCAGGTAGAACAAGTTTTGTGGTGCCTTTCAGCTGCCTACCGGGGTAGTGTAAAAACTACCAACAGAACTCGTTTCTGGCACCTTCCCCGGTGGAGTTGTGCATGGGGTGTGTTTGGAACATTTTGTCAGCAGCCGAGTCCAAAAGTCAGCGATTCCCCATCTCAGCCCAGAAAGCAGGTAGAACAAGTTTTGTGGTGCCTTTCAGCTGCCTACCGGGGTAGTGTAAAAACTACCAACAGAACTCGTTTCTGGCACCTTCCCCGGTGGAGTTGTGCATGGGGTGTGTTTGGAACATTTTGTCACCAGCCGAGTCGAAAATTCAGCGATTCCCCATCTCAGCCCAGAAAGCAGGTAGAAAAACTTTTGTGGTGCCTTTCAGCTGCCTACCGGGGTAGTGTAAAAACTACCAACAGAACTCGTTTCTGGCACCTTCCCCGGTGGAGTTGTGCATGGGGTGTGTTTGGAACATTTTGTCACCAGCCGAGTCCAAAATTCAGCGATTCCCCATCTCAGCCCAGAAAGCAGGTAGAACAAGTTTTGTGGTGCCTTTCAGCTGCCTACCGGGGTAGTGTAAAAACTACCAACAGAACTCGTTTCTGGCACCTTCCCCGGTGGAGTTGTGCATGGGGTGTGTTTGGAACATTTTGTCACCAGCCGAGTCCAAAATTCAGCGATTCCCCATCTCAGCCCAGAAAGCAGGTAGAACAAGTTTTGTGGTGCCTTTCTCTTGCCTACCGGGGTAGTGTAAAAACTACCAACAGAACTCGTTTCTGGCACCTTCCCCGGTGGAGTTGTGCATGGGGTGTGTTTGGAACATTTTGTCACCAGCCGAGTCCAAAATTCAGCGATTCCCCATCTCAGCCCAGAAAGCAGGTAGAACAAGTTTTGTGGTGCCTTTCAGCTGCCTACCGGGGTAGTGTAAAAACTACCAACAGAACTCGTTTCTGGCACCTTCCCCGGTGGAGTTGTGCATGGGGTGTGTTTGGAACATTTTGTCACCAGCCGAGTCCAAAATTCAGCGATTCCCCATCTCAGCCCAGAAAGCAGGTAGAACAAGTTTTGTGGTGCCTTTCAGCTGCCTACCGGGGTAGTGTAAAAACTACCAACAGAACTCGTTTCTGGCACCTTCCCCGGTGGAGTTGTGCATGGGGTGTGTTTGGAACATTTTGTCACCAGCCGAGTCCAAAATTCAGCGATTCCCCATCTCAGCCCAGAAAGCAGGTAGAACAAGTTTTGTGGTGCCTTTCAGCTGCCTACCGGGGTAGTGTAAAAACTACCAACAGAACTCGTTTCTGGCACCTTCCCCGGTGGAGTTGTGCATGGGGTGTGTTTGGAACATTTTGTCACCAGCCGAGTCCAAAATTCAGCGATTCCCCATCTCAGCCCAGAAAGCAGGTAGAACAAGTTTTGTGGTGCCTTTCAGCTGCCTACCGGGGTAGTGTAAAAACTACCAACAGAACTCGTTTCTGGCACCTTCCCCGGTGGAGTTGTGCATGGGGTGTGTTTGGAACATTTTGTCACCAGCCGAGTCCAAAATTCAGCGATTCCCCATCTCAGCCCAGAAAGCAGGTAGAACAAGTTTTGTGGTGCCTTTCAGCTGCCTACCGGGGTAGTGTAAAAACTACCAACAGAACTCGTTTCTGGCACCTTCCCCGGTGGAGTTGTGCATGGGGTGTGTTTGGAACATTTTGTCACCAGCCGAGTCCAAAATTCAGCGATTCCCCATCTCAGCCCAGAAAGCAGGTAGAACAAGTTTTGTGGTGCCTTTCAGCTGCCTACCGGGGTAGTGTAAAAACTACCAACAGAACTCGTTTCTGGCACCTTCCCCGGTGGAGTTGTGCATGGGGTGTGTTTGGAACATTTTGTCACCAGCCGAGTCCAAAATTCAGCGATTCCCCATCTCAGCCCAGAAAGCAGGTAGAACAAGTTTTGTGGTGCCTTTCAGCTGCCTACCGGGGTAGTGTAAAAACTACCAACAGAACTCGTTTCTGGCACCTTCCCCGGTGGAGTTGTGCATGGGGTGTGTTTGGAACATTTTGTCACCAGCCGAGTCCAAAATTCAGCGATTCCCCATCTCAGCCCAGAAAGCAGGTAGAACAAGTTTTGTGGTGCCTTTCAGCTGCCTACCGGGGTAGTGTAAAAACTACCAACAGAACTCGTTTCTGGCACCTTCCCCGGTGGAGTTGTGCATGGGGTGTGTTTGGAACATTTTGTCACCAGCCGAGTCCAAAATTCAGCGATTCCCCATCTCAGCCCAGAAAGCAGGTAGAACAAGTTTTGTGGTGCCTTTCAGCTGCCTACCGGGGTAGTGTAAAAACTACCAACAGAACTCGTTTCTGGCACCTTCCCCGGTGGAGTTGTGCATGGGGTGTGTTTGGAACATTTTGTCACCAGCCGAGTCCAAAATTCAGCGATTCCCCATCTCAGCCCAGAAAGCAGGTAGAACAAGTTTTGTGGTGCCTTTCTCTTGCCTACCGGGGTAGTGTAAAAACTACCAACAGAACTCGTTTCTGGCACCTTCCCCGGTGGAGTTGTGCATGGGGTGTGTTTGGAACATTTTGTCACCAGCCGAGTCCAAAATTCAGCGATTCCCCATCTCAGCCCAGAAAGCAGGTAGAACAAGTTTTGTGGTGCCTTTCAGCTGCCTACCGGGGTAGTGTAAAAACTACCAACAGAACTCGTTTCTGGCACCTTCCCCGGTGGAGTTGTGCATGGGGTGGGTTTGGAACATTTTGTCACCAGCCGAGTCCAAAATTCAGCGATTCCCCATCTCAGCCCAGAAAGCAGGTAGAACAAGTTTTGTGGTGCCTTTCAGCTGCCTACCGGGGTAGTGTAAAAACTACCAACAGAACTCGTTTCTGGCACCTTCCCCGGTGGAGTTGTGCATGGGGTGTGTTTGGAACATTTTGTCACCAGCCGAGTCCAAAATTCAGCGATTCCCCATCTCAGCCCAGAAAGCAGGTAGAACAAGTTTTGTGGTGCCTTTCAGCTGCCTACCGGGGTAGTGTAAAAACTACCAACAGAACTCGTTTCTGGCACCTTCCCCGGTGGAGTTGTGCATGGGGTGTGTTTGGAACATTTTGTCACCAGCCGAGTCCAAAATTCAGCGATTCCCCATCTCAGCCCAGAAAGCAGGTAGAACAAGTTTTGTGGTGCCTTTCAGCTGCCTACCGGGGTAGTGTAAAAACTACCAACAGAACTCGTTTCTGGAACCTTCCCCGGTGGAGTTGTGCATGGGGTGTGTTTGGAACATTTTGTTACCAGCCGAGTCCAAAATTCAGCGATTCCCCATCTCAGCCCAGAAAGCAGGTAGAACAAGTTTTGTGGTGCCTTTCAGCTGCCTACCGGGGTAGTGTAAAAACTACCAACAGAACTCGTTTCTGGCACCTTCCCCGGTGGAGTTGTGCATGGGGTGTGTTTGGAACATTTTGTCACCAGCCGAGTCCAAAATTCAGCGATTCCCCATCTCAGCCCAGAAAGCAGGTAGAACAAGTTTTGTGGTGCCTTTCAGCTGCCTACCGGGGTAGTGTAAAAACTACCAACAGAACTCGTTTCTGGCACCTTCCCCGGTGGAGTTGTGCATGGGGTGTGTTTGGAACATTTTGTCACCAGCCGAGTCCAAAATTCAGCGATTCCCCATCTCAGCCCAGAAAGCAGGTAGAACAAGTTTTGTGGTGCCTTTCAGCTGCCTACCGGGGTAGTGTAAAAACTACCAACAGAACTCGTTTCTGGCACCTTCCCCGGTGGAGTTGTGCATGGGGTGTGTTTGGAACATTTTGTCACCAGCCGAGTCCAAAATTCAGCGATTCCCCATCTCAGCCCAGAAAGCAGGTAGAACAAGTTTTGTGGTGCCTTTCAGCTGCCTACCGGGGTAGTGTAAAAACTACCAACAGAACTCGTTTCTGGCACCTTCCCCGGTGGAGTTGTGCATGGGGTGGGTTTGGAACATTTTGTCACCAGCCGAGTCCAAAATTCAGCGATTCCCCATCTCAGCCCAGAAAGCAGGTAGAACAAGTTTTGTGGTGCCTTTCAGCTGCCTACCGGGGTAGTGTAAAAACTACCAACAGAACTCGTTTCTGGCACCTTCCCCGGTGGAGTTGTGCATGGGGTGTGTTTGGAACATTTTGTCACCAGCCGAGTCCAAAATTCAGCGATTCCCCATCTCAGCCCAGAAAGCAGGTAGAACAAGTTTTGTGGTGCCTTTCTCTTGCCTACCGGGGTAGTGTAAAAACTACCAACAGAACTCGTTTCTGGCACCTTCCCCGGTGGAGTTGTGCATGGGGTGTGTTTGGAACATTTTGTCAGCAGCCGAGTCCAAAATTCAGCGATTCCCCATCTCAGCCCAGAAAGCAGGTAGAACAAGTTTTGTGGTGCCTTTCAGCTGCCTACCGGGGTAGTGTAAAAACTACCAACAGAACTCGTTTCTGGCACCTTCCCCGGTGGAGTTGTGCATGGGGTGTGTTTGGAACATTTTGTCAGCAGCCGAGTCCAAAATTCAGCGATTCCCCATCTCAGCCCAGAAAGCAGGTAGAACAAGTTTTGTGGTGCCTTTCAGCTGCCTACCGGGGTAGTGTAAAAACTACCAACAGAACTCGTTTCTGGAACCTTCCCCGGTGGAGTTGTGCATGGGGTGTGTTTGGAACATTTTGTTACCAGCCGAGTCCAAAATTCAGCGATTCCCCATCTCAGCCCAGAAAGCAGGTAGAACAAGTTTTGTGGTGCCTTTCAGCTGCCTACCGGGGTAGTGTAAAAACTACCAACAGTACTCGTTTCTGGCACCTTCCCCGGTGGAGTTGTGCATGGGGTGTGTTTGGAACATTTTGTCACCAGCCGAGTCCAAAATTCAGCGATTCCCCATCTCAGCCCAGAAAGCAGGTAGAACAAGTTTTGTGGTGCCTTTCAGCTGCCTACCGGGGTAGTGTAAAAACTACCAACAGTACTCGTTTCTGGCACCTTCCCCGGTGGAGTTGTGCATGGGGTGTGTTTGGAACATTTTGTCAGCAGCCGAGTCCAAAATTCAGCGATTCCCCATCTCAGCCCAGAAAGCAGGTACAACAAGTTTTGTGGTGCCTTTCGGCTGCCTACCGGGGTAGTGTAAAAACTACCAACAGAACTCGTTTCTGGCACCTTCCCCGGTGGAGTTGTGCATGGGGTGTGTTTGGAACATTTTGTCACCAGCCGAGTCCAAAATTCAGCTATTCCCCATCTCAGCCCAGAAAGCAGGTAGAACAAGTTTTGTGGTGCCTTTCAGCTGCCTACCGGGGTAGTGTAAAAACTACCAACAGAACTCGTTTCTGGCACCTTCCCCGGTGGAGTTGTGCATGGGGTGTGTTTGGAACATTTTGTCACCAGCCGAGTCCAAAATTCAGCGATTCCCCATCTCAGCCCAGAAAGCAGGTAGAACAAGTTTTGTGGTGCCTTTCAGCTGCCTACCGGGGTAGTGTAAAAACTACCAACAGAACTCGTTTCTGGCACCTTCCCCGGTGGAGTTGTGCATGGGGTGTGTTTGGAACATTTTGTCACCAGCCGAGTCCAAAATTCAGCGATTCCCCATCTCAGCCCAGAAAGCAGGTAGAACAAGTTTTGTGGTGCCTTTCAGCTGCCTACCGGGGTAGTGTAAAAACTACCAACAGAACTCGTTTCTGGCACCTTCCCCGGTGGAGTTGTGCATGGGGTGTGTTTGGAACATTTTGTCACCAGCCGAGTCCAAAATTCAGCGATTCCCCATCTCAGCCCAGAAAGCAGGTAGAACAAGTTTTGTGGTGCCTTTCAGCTGCCTACCGGGGTACTGTAAAAACTACCAACAGAACTCGTTTCTGGCACCTTCCCCGGTGGAGTTGTGCATGGGGTGTGTTTGGAACATTTTGTCAGCAGCCGAGTCCAAAAGTCAGCGATTCCCCATCTCAGCCCAGAAAGCAGGTAGAACAAGTTTTGTGGTGCCTTTCAGCTGCCTACCGGGGTAGTGTAAAAACTACCAACAGAACTCGTTTCTGGCACCTTCCCCGGTGGAGTTGTGCATGGGGTGTGTTTGGAACATTTTGTCACCAGCCGAGTCCAAAATTCAGCGATTCCCCATCTCAGCCCAGAAAGCAGGTAGAACAAGTTTTGTGGTGCCTTTCTCTTGCCTACCGGGGTAGTGTAAAAACTACCAACAGAACTCGTTTCTGGCACCTTCCCCGGTGGAGTTGTGCATGGGGTGTGTTTGGAACATTTTGTCAGCAGCCGAGTCCAAAATTCAGCGATTCCCCATCTCAGCCCAGAAAGCAGGTACAACAAGTTTTGTGGTGCCTTTCGGCTGCCTACCGGGGTAGTGTAAAAACTACCAACAGAACTCGTTTCTGGCACCTTCCCCGGTGGAGTTGTGCATGGGGTGTGTTTGGAACATTTTGTCACCAGCCGAGTCCAAAATTCAGCTATTCCCCATCTCAGCCCAGAAAGCAGGTAGAACAAGTTTTGTGGTGCCTTTCAGCTGCCTACCGGGGTAGTGTAAAAACTACCAACAGAACTCGTTTCTGGCACCTTCCCCGGTGGAGTTGTGCATGGGGTGTGTTTGGAACATTTTGTCACCAGCCGAGTCCAAAATTCAGCGATTCCCCATCTCAGCCCAGAAAGCAGGTAGAACAAGTTTTGTGGTGCCTTTCAGCTGCCTACCGGGGTAGTGTAAAAACTACCAACAGAACTCGTTTCTGGCACCTTCCCCGGTGGAGTTGTGCATGGGGTGTGTTTGGAACATTTTGTCAGCAGCCGAGTCCAAAATTCAGCGATTCCCCATCTCAGCCCAGAAAGCAGGTAGAACAAGTTTTGTGGTGCCTTTCAGCTGCCTACCGGGGTAGTGTAAAAACTACCAACAGAACTCGTTTCTGGCACCTTCCCCGGTGGAGTTGTGCATGGGGTGTGTTTGGAACATTTTGTCACCAGCCGAGTCCAAAATTCAGCGATTCCCCATCTCAGCCCAGAAAGCAGGTAGAACAAGTTTTGTGGTGCCTTTCAGCTGCCTACCGGGGTACTGTAAAAACTACCAACAGAACTCGTTTCTGGCACCTTCCCCGGTGGAGTTGTGCATGGGGTGTGTTTGGAACATTTTGTCAGCAGCCGAGTCCAAAAGTCAGCGATTCCCCATCTCAGCCCAGAAAGCAGGTAGAACAAGTTTTGTGGTGCCTTTCAGCTGCCTACCGGGGTAGTGTAAAAACTACCAACAGAACTCGTTTCTGGCACCTTCCCCGGTGGAGTTGTGCATGGGGTGTGTTTGGAACATTTTGTCACCAGCCGAGTCCAAAATTCAGCGATTCCCCATCTCAGCCCAGAAAGCAGGTAGAACAAGTTTTGTGGTGCCTTTCTCTTGCCTACCGGGGTAGTGTAAAAACTACCAACAGAACTCGTTTCTGGCACCTTCCCCGGTGGAGTTGTGCATGGGGTGTGTTTGGAACATTTTGTCACCAGCCGAGTCCAAAATTCAGCGATTCCCCATCTCAGCCCAGAAAGCAGGTAGAACAAGTTTTGTGGTGCCTTTCAGCTGCCTACCGGGGTAGTGTAAAAACTACCAACAGAACTCGTTTCTGGCACCTTCCCCGGTGGAGTTGTGCATGGGGTGTGTTTGGAACATTTTGTCAGCAGCCGAGTCCAAAATTCAGCGATTCCCCATCTCAGCCCAGAAAGCAGGTAGAACAAGTTTTGTGGTGCCTTTCAGCTGCCTACCGGGGTAGTGTAAAAACTACCAACAGAACTCGTTTCTGGAACCTTCCCCGGTGGAGTTGTGCATGGGGTGTGTTTGGAACATTTTGTTACCAGCCGAGTCCAAAATTCAGCGATTCCCCATCTCAGCCCAGAAAGCAGGTAGAACAAGTTTTGTGGTGCCTTTCAGCTGCCTACCGGGGTAGTGTAAAAACTACCAACAGTACTCGTTTCTGGCACCTTCCCCGGTGGAGTTGTGCATGGGGTGTGTTTGGAACATTTTGTCACCAGCCGAGTCCAAAATTCAGCGATTCCCCATCTCAGCCCAGAAAGCAGGTAGAACAAGTTTTGTGGTGCCTTTCAGCTGCCTACCGGGGTAGTGTAAAAACTACCAACAGTACTCGTTTCTGGCACCTTCCCCGGTGGAGTTGTGCATGGGGTGTGTTTGGAACATTTTGTCAGCAGCCGAGTCCAAAATTCAGCGATTCCCCATCTCAGCCCAGAAAGCAGGTACAACAAGTTTTGTGGTGCCTTTCGGCTGCCTACCGGGGTAGTGTAAAAACTACCAACAGAACTCGTTTCTGGCACCTTCCCCGGTGGAGTTGTGCATGGGGTGTGTTTGGAACATTTTGTCACCAGCCGAGTCCAAAATTCAGCTATTCCCCATCTCAGCCCAGAAAGCAGGTAGAACAAGTTTTGTGGTGCCTTTCAGCTGCCTACCGGGGTAGTGTAAAAACTACCAACAGAACTCGTTTCTGGCACCTTCCCCGGTGGAGTTGTGCATGGGGTGTGTTTGGAACATTTTGTCACCAGCCGAGTCCAAAATTCAGCGATTCCCCATCTCAGCCCAGAAAGCAGGTAGAACAAGTTTTGTGGTGCCTTTCAGCTGCCTACCGGGGTAGTGTAAAAACTACCAACAGAACTCGTTTCTGGCACCTTCCCCGGTGGAGTTGTGCATGGGGTGTGTTTGGAACATTTTGTCACCAGCCGAGTCCAAAATTCAGCGATTCCCCATCTCAGCCCAGAAAGCAGGTAGAACAAGTTTTGTGGTGCCTTTCAGCTGCCTACCGGGGTAGTGTAAAAACTACCAACAGAACTCGTTTCTGGCACCTTCCCCGGTGGAGTTGTGCATGGGGTGTGTTTGGAACATTTTGTCACCAGCCGAGTCCAAAATTCAGCGATTCCCCATCTCAGCCCAGAAAGCAGGTAGAACAAGTTTTGTGGTGCCTTTCAGCTGCCTACCGGGGTACTGTAAAAACTACCAACAGAACTCGTTTCTGGCACCTTCCCCGGTGGAGTTGTGCATGGGGTGTGTTTGGAACATTTTGTCAGCAGCCGAGTCCAAAAGTCAGCGATTCCCCATCTCAGCCCAGAAAGCAGGTAGAACAAGTTTTGTGGTGCCTTTCAGCTGCCTACCGGGGTAGTGTAAAAACTACCAACAGAACTCGTTTCTGGCACCTTCCCCGGTGGAGTTGTGCATGGGGTGTGTTTGGAACATTTTGTCACCAGCCGAGTCGAAAATTCAGCGATTCCCCATCTCAGCCCAGAAAGCAGGTAGAAAAACTTTTGTGGTGCCTTTCAGCTGCCTACCGGGGTAGTGTAAAAACTACCAACAGAACTCGTTTCTGGCACCTTCCCCGGTGGAGTTGTGCATGGGGTGTGTTTGGAACATTTTGTCACCAGCCGAGTCCAAAATTCAGCGATTCCCCATCTCAGCCCAGAAAGCAGGTAGAACAAGTTTTGTGGTGCCTTTCAGCTGCCTACCGGGGTAGTGTAAAAACTACCAACAGAACTCGTTTCTGGCACCTTCCCCGGTGGAGTTGTGCATGGGGTGTGTTTGGAACATTTTGTCACCAGCCGAGTCCAAAATTCAGCGATTCCCCATCTCAGCCCAGAAAGCAGGTAGAACAAGTTTTGTGGTGCCTTTCTCTTGCCTACCGGGGTAGTGTAAAAACTACCAACAGAACTCGTTTCTGGCACCTTCCCCGGTGGAGTTGTGCATGGGGTGTGTTTGGAACATTTTGTCACCAGCCGAGTCCAAAATTCAGCGATTCCCCATCTCAGCCCAGAAAGCAGGTAGAACAAGTTTTGTGGTGCCTTTCAGCTGCCTACCGGGGTAGTGTAAAAACTACCAACAGAACTCGTTTCTGGCACCTTCCCCGGTGGAGTTGTGCATGGGGTGTGTTTGGAACATTTTGTCACCAGCCGAGTCCAAAATTCAGCGATTCCCCATCTCAGCCCAGAAAGCAGGTAGAACAAGTTTTGTGGTGCCTTTCAGCTGCCTACCGGGGTAGTGTAAAAACTACCAACAGAACTCGTTTCTGGCACCTTCCCCGGTGGAGTTGTGCATGGGGTGTGTTTGGAACATTTTGTCACCAGCCGAGTCCAAAATTCAGCGATTCCCCATCTCAGCCCAGAAAGCAGGTAGAAACAAGTTTTGTGGTGCCTTTCAGCTGCCTACCGGGGTAGTGTAAAAACTACCAACAGAACTCGTTTCTGGCACCTTCCCCGGTGGAGTTGTGCATGGGGTGTGTTTGGAACATTTTGTCACCAGCCGAGTCCAAAATTCAGCGATTCCCCATCTCAGCCCAGAAAGCAGGTAGAACAAGTTTTGTGGTGCCTTTCTCTTGCCTACCGGTGGTAGTGTAAAAACTACCAACAGAACTCGTTTCTGGCACCTTCCCCGGTGGAGTTGTGCATGGGGTGTGTTTGGAACATTTTGTCACCAGCCGAGTCCAAAATTCAGCGATTCCCCATCTCAGCCCAGAAAGCAGGTAGAACAAGTTTTGTGGTGCCTTTCAGCTGCCTACCGGGGTAGTGTAAAAACTACCAACAGAACTCGTTTCTGGCACCTTCCCCGGTGGAGTTGTGCATGGGGTGTGTTTGGAACATTTTGTCACCAGCCGAGTCCAAAATTCAGCGATTCCCCATCTCAGCCCAGAAAGCAGGTAGAACAAGTTTTGTGGGTGCCTTTCAGCTGCCTACCGGGGGTAGTGTAAAAACTACCAACAGAACTCGTTTCTGGCACCTTCCCCGGTGGAGGTGTGCATGGGGTGTGTTTGGAACATTTTGTCACCAGCCGAGTCCAAAATTCAGCGATTCCCCATCTCAGCCCAGAAAGCAGGTAGAACAAGTTTTGTGGTGCCTTTCAGGTGCCTACCGGGGTAGTGTAAAAACTACCAACAGAACTCGTTTCTGGCACCTTCCCCGGTGGAGTTGTGCATGGGGTGTGTTTGGAACATTTTGTCACCAGCCGAGTCCAAAATTCAGCGATTCCCCATCTCAGCCCAGAAAGCAGGTAGAACAAGTTTTGTGGTGCCTTTCAGCTGCCTACCGGGGTAGTGTAAAAACTACCAACAGAACTCGTTTCTGGCACCTTCCCCGGTGGAGTTGTGCATGGGGTGTGTTTGGAACATTTTGTCACCAGCCGAGTCCAAAATTCAGCGATTCCCCATCTCAGCCCAGAAGCAGGTAGAACAAGTTTTGTGGTGCCTTTCAGCTGCCTACCGGGGTAGTGTAAAAACTACCAACAGTACTCGTTTCTGGCACCTTCCCCGGTGGAGTTGTGCATGGGGTGTGTTTGGAACATTTTGTCACCAGCCGAGTCCAAAATTCAGCGATTCCCCATCTCAGCCCAGAAAGCAGGTAGAACAAGTTTTGTGGTGCCTTTCTCTTGCCTACCGGGGTAGTGTAAAAACTACCAACAGAACTCGTTTCTGGCACCTTCCCCGGTGGAGTTGTGCATGGGGTGTGTTTGGAACATTTTGTCACCAGCCGAGTCCAAAATTCAGCGATTCCCCATCTCAGCCCAGAAAGCAGGTAGAACAAGTTTTGTGGTGCCTTTCAGCTGCCTACCGGGGTAGTGTAAAAACTACCAACAGAACTCGTTTCTGGCACCTTCCCCGGTGGAGTTGTGCATGGGGTGTGTTTGGGAACATTTTGTCACCAGCCGAGTCCAAAATTCAGCGATTCCCCATCTCAGCCCAGAAAGCAGGTAGAACAAGTTTTGTGGTGCCTTTCAGCTGCCTACCGGGGTAGTGTAAAAACTACCAACAGAACTCGTTTCTGGCACCTTCCCCGGTGGAGTTGTGCATGGGGTGTGTTTGGAACATTTTGTCACCAGCCGAGTCCAAAATTCAGCGATTCCCCCATCTCAGCCCAGAAAGCAGGTAGAACAAGTTTTGTGGTGCCTTTCAGCTGCCTACCGGGGTAGTGTAAAAACTACCAACAGAACTCGTTTCTGGCACCTTCCCCGGTGGAGTTGTGCATGGGGTGTGTTTGGAACATTTTGTCACCAGCCGAGTCCAAAATTCAGCGATTCCCCATCTCAGCCCAGAAAGCAGGTAGAACAAGTTTTGTGGTGCCTTTCAGCTGCCTACCGGGGGTACTGTAAAAACTACCAACAGAACTCGTTTCTGGCACCTTCCCCGGTGGAGTTGTGCATGGGGTGTGTTTGGAACATTTTGTCAGCAGCCGAGTCCAAAAGTCAGCGATTCCCCATCTCAGCCCAGAAAGCAGGTAGAACAAGTTTTGTGGTGCCTTTCAGCTGCCTACCGGGGTAGTGTAAAAACTACCAACAGAACTCGTTTCTGGCACCTTCCCCGGTGGAGTTGTGCATGGGGTGTGTTTGGAACATTTTGTCACCAGCCGAGTCGAAAATTCAGCGATTCCCCATCTCAGCCCAGAAAGCAGGTAGAAAAACTTTTGTGGTGCCTTTCAGCTGCCTACCGGGGTAGTGTAAAAACTACCAACAGAACTCGTTTCTGGCACCTTCCCCGGTGGAGTTGTGCATGGGGTGTGTTTGGAACATTTGTCACCAGCCGAGTCCAAAATTCAGCGATTCCCCATCTCAGCCCAGAAAGCAGGTAGAACAAGTTTTGTGGTGCCTTTCAGCTGCCTACCGGGGTAGTGTAAAAACTACCAACAGAACTCGTTTCTGGCACCTTCCCCGGTGGAGTTGTGCATGGGGTGTGTTTGGAACATTTTGTCACCAGCCGAGTCCAAAATTCAGCGATTCCCCATCTCAGCCCAGAAAGCAGGTAGAACAAGTTTTGTGGTGCCTTTCTCTTGCCTACCGGGGTAGTGTAAAAACTACCAACAGAACTCGTTTCTGGCACCTTCCCCGGTGGAGTTGTGCATGGGGTGTGTTTGGAACATTTTGTCACCAGCCGAGTCCAAAATTCAGCGATTCCCCATCTCAGCCCAGAAAGCAGGTAGAACAAGTTTTGTGGTGCCTTTCAGCTGCCTACCGGGGTAGTGTAAAAACTACCAACAGAACTCGTTTCTGGCACCTTCCCCGGTGGAGTTGTGCATGGGGTGTGTTTGGAACATTTTGTCACCAGCCGAGTCCAAAATTCAGCGATTCCCCATCTCAGCCCAGAAAGCAGGTAGAACAAGTTTTGTGGTGCCTTTCAGCTGCCTACCGGGGTAGTGTAAAAACTACCAACAGAACTCGTTTCTGGCACCTTCCCCGGTGGAGTTGTGCATGGGGTGTGTTTGGAACATTTTGTCACCAGCCGAGTCCAAAATTCAGCGATTCCCCATCTCAGCCCAGAAAGCAGGTAGAACAAGTTTTGTGGTGCCTTTCAGCTGCCTACCGGGGTAGTGTAAAAACTACCAACAGAACTCGTTTCTGGCACCTTCCCCGGTGGAGTTGTGCATGGGGTGTGTTTGGAACATTTTGTCACCAGCCGAGTCCAAAATTCAGCGATTCCCCATCTCAGCCCAGAAAGCAGGTAGAACAAGTTTTGTGGTGCCTTTCTCTTGCCTACCGGGGTAGTGTAAAAACTACCAACAGAACTCGTTTCTGGCACCTTCCCCGGTGGAGTTGTGCATGGGGTGTGTTTGGAACATTTTGTCACCAGCCGAGTCCAAAATTCAGCGATTCCCCATCTCAGCCCAGAAAGCAGGTAGAACAAGTTTTGTGGTGCCTTTCAGCTGCCTACCGGGGGTAGTGTAAAAACTACCAACAGAACTCGTTTCTGGCACCTTCCCCGGTGGAGTTGTGCATGGGGTGTGTTTGGAACATTTTGTCACCAGCCGAGTCCAAAATTCAGCGATTCCCCATCTCAGCCCAGAAAGCAGGTAGAACAAGTTTTGTGGTGCCTTTCAGCTGCCTACCGGGGTAGTGTAAAAACTACCAACAGAACTCGTTTCTGGCACCTTCCCCGGTGGAGGTGTGCATGGGGTGTGTTTGGAACATTTTGTCACCAGCCGAGTCCAAAATTCAGCGATTCCCCATCTCAGCCCAGAAAGCAGGTAGAACAAGTTTTGTGGTGCCTTTCAGGTGCCTACCGGGGTAGTGTAAAAACTACCAACAGAACTCGTTTCTGGCACCTTCCCCGGTGGAGTTGTGCATGGGGTGTGTTTGGAACATTTTGTCACCAGCCGAGTCCAAAATTCAGCGATTCCCCATCTCAGCCCAGAAAGCAGGTAGAACAAGTTTTGTGGTGCCTTTCAGCTGCCTACCGGGGTAGTGTAAAAACTACCAACAGAACTCGTTTCTGGCACCTTCCCCGGTGGAGTTGTGCATGGGGTGTGTTTGGAACATTTTGTCACCAGCCGAGTCCAAAATTCAGCGATTCCCCATCTCAGCCCAGAAAGCAGGTAGAACAAGTTTTGTGGTGCCTTTCAGCTGCCTACCGGGGTAGTGTAAAAACTACCAACAGAACTCGTTTCTGGCACCTTCCCCGGTGGAGTTGTGCATGGGGTGTGTTTGGAACATTTTGTCACCAGCCGAGTCCAAAATTCAGCGATTCCCCATCTCAGCCCAGAAAGCAGGTAGAACAAGTTTTTGTGGTGCCTTTCTCTTGCCTACCGGGGTAGTGTAAAAACTACCAACAGAACTCGTTTCTGGCACCTTCCCCGGTGGAGTTGTGCATGGGGTGTGTTTGGAACATTTTGTCACCAGCCGAGTCCAAAATTCAGCGATTCCCCATCTCAGCCCAGAAAGCAGGTAGAACAAGTTTTGTGGTGCCTTTCAGCTGCCTACCGGGGTAGTGTAAAAACTACCAACAGAACTCGTTTCTGGCACCTTCCCCGGTGGAGTTGTGCATGGGGTGTGTTTGGAACATTTTGTCACCAGCCGAGTCCAAAATTCAGCGATTCCCCATCTCAGCCCAGAAAGCAGGTAGAACAAGTTTTTGTGGTGCCTTTCAGCTGCCTACCGGGGTAGTGTAAAAACTACCAACAGAACTCGTTTCTGGCACCTTCCCCGGTGGAGTTGTGCATGGGGTGTGTTTGGAACATTTTGTCACCAGCCGAGTCCAAAATTCAGCGATTCCCCATCTCAGCCCAGAAAGCAGGTAGAACAAGTTTTGTGGTGCCTTTCAGCTGCCTACCGGGTAGTGTAAAAACTACCAACAGAACTCGTTTCTGGCACCTTCCCCGGTGGAGTTGTGCATGGGGTGTGTTTGGAACATTTTGTCACCAGCCGAGTCCAAAATTCAGCGATTCCCCATCTCAGCCCAGAAAGCAGGTAGAACAAGTTTTGTGGTGCCTTTCAGCTGCCTACCGGGGTACTGTAAAAACTACCAACAGAACTCGTTTCTGGCACCTTCCCCGGTGGAGTTGTGCATGGGGTGTGTTTGGAACATTTTGTCAGCAGCCGAGTCCAAAAGTCAGCGATTCCCCATCTCAGCCCAGAAAGCAGGTAGAACAAGTTTTGTGGTGCCTTTCAGCTGCCTACCGGGGTAGTGTAAAAACTACCAACAGAACTCGTTTCTGGCACCTTCCCCGGTGGAGTTGTGCATGGGGTGTGTTTGGAACATTTTGTCACCAGCCGAGTCGAAAATTCAGCGATTCCCCATCTCAGCCCAGAAAGCAGGTAGAAAAACTTTTGTGGTGCCTTTCAGCTGCCTACCGGGGTAGTGTAAAAACTACCAACAGAACTCGTTTCTGGCACCTTCCCCGGTGGAGTTGTGCATGGGGTGTGTTTGGAACATTTTGTCACCAGCCGAGTCCAAAATTCAGCGATTCCCCATCTCAGCCCAGAAAGCAGGTAGAACAAGTTTTGTGGTGCCTTTCAGCTGCCTACCGGGGGTAGTGTAAAAACTACCAACAGAACTCGTTTCTGGCACCTTCCCCGGTGGAGTTGTGCATGGGGTGTGTTTGGAACATTTTGTCACCAGCCGAGTCCAAAATTCAGCGATTCCCCATCTCAGCCCAGAAAGCAGGTAGAACAAGTTTTGTGGTGCCTTTCTCTTGCCTACCGGGGTAGTGTAAAAACTACCAACAGAACTCGTTTCTGGCACCTTCCCCGGTGGAGTTGTGCATGGGGTGTGTTTGGAACATTTTGTCACCAGCCGAGTCCAAAATTCAGCGATTCCCCATCTCAGCCCAGAAAGCAGGTAGAACAAGTTTTGTGGTGCCTTTCAGCTGCCTACCGGGGTAGTGTAAAAACTACCAACAGAACTCGTTTCTGGCACCTTCCCCGGTGGAGTTGTGCATGGGGTGTGTTTGGAACATTTTGTCACCAGCCGAGTCCAAAATTCAGCGATTCCCCATCTCAGCCCAGAAAGCAGGTAGAACAAGTTTGTGGTGCCTTTCAGCTGCCTACCGGGGTAGTGTAAAAACTACCAACAGAACTCGTTTCTGGCACCTTCCCCCGGTGGAGTTGTGCATGGGGTGTGTTTGGAACATTTTGTCACCAGCCGAGTCCAAAATTCAGCGATTCCCCATCTCAGCCCAGAAAGCAGGTAGAACAAGTTTTGTGGTGCCTTTCAGCTGCCTACCGGGGTAGTGTAAAAACTACCAACAGAACTCGTTTCTGGCACCTTCCCCGGTGGAGTTGTGCATGGGGTGTGTTTGGAACATTTTGTCACCAGCCGAGTCCAAAATTCAGCGATTCCCCATCTCAGCCCAGAAAGCAGGTAGAACAAGTTTTGTGGTGCCTTTCTCTTGCCTACCGGGGTAGTGTAAAAACTACCAACAGAACTCGTTTCTGGCACCTTCCCCGGTGGAGTTGTGCATGGGGTGTGTTTGGAACATTTTGTCACCAGCCGAGTCCAAAATTCAGCGATTCCCCATCTCAGCCCAGAAAGCAGGTAGAACAAGTTTTGTGGTGCCTTTCAGCTGCCTACCGGTGGGTAGTGTAAAAACTACCAACAGAACTCGTTTCTGGCACCTTCCCCGGTGGAGTTGTGCATGGGGTGTGTTTGGAACATTTTGTCACCAGCCGAGTCCAAAATTCAGCGATTCCCCATCTCAGCCCAGAAAGCAGGTAGAACAAGTTTTGTGGTGCCTTTCAGCTGCCTACCGGGGTAGTGTAAAAACTACCAACAGAACTCGTTTCTGGCACCTTCCCCGGTGGAGGTGTGCATGGGGTGTGTTTGGAACATTTTGTCACCAGCCGAGTCCAAAATTCAGCGATTCCCCATCTCAGCCCAGAAAGCAGGTAGAACAAGTTTTGTGGTGCCTTTCAGGTGCCTACCGGGGTAGTGTAAAAAACTACCAACAGAACTCGTTTCTGGCACCTTCCCCGGTGGAGTTGTGCATGGGGTGTGTTTGGAACATTTTGTCACCAGCCGAGTCCAAAATTCAGCGATTCCCCATCTCAGCCCAGAAAGCAGGTAGAACAAGTTTTGTGGTGCCTTTCAGCTGCCTACCGGGGTAGTGTAAAAACTACCAACAGAACTCGTTTCTGGCACCTTCCCCGGTGGAGTTGTGCATGGGGTGTGTTTGGAACATTTTGTCACCAGCCGAGTCCAAAATTCAGCGATTCCCATCTCAGCCCAGAAAGCAGGTAGAACAAGTTTTGTGGTGCCTTTCAGCTGCCTACCGGGGTAGTGTAAAAACTACCAACAGTACTCGTTTCTGGCACCTTCCCCGGTGGAGTTGTGCATGGGGGTGTGTTTGGAACATTTTGTCACCAGCCGAGTCCAAAATTCAGCGATTCCCCATCTCAGCCCAGAAAGCAGGTAGAACAAGTTTTGTGGTGCCTTTCTCTTGCCTACCGGGGTAGTGTAAAAAACTACCAACAGAACTCGTTTCTGGCACCTTCCCCGGTGGAGTTGTGCATGGGGTGTGTTTGGAACATTTTGTCACCAGCCGAGTCCAAAATTCAGCGATTCCCCATCTCAGCCCAGAAAGCAGGTAGAACAAGTTTTGTGGTGCCTTTCAGCTGCCTACCGGGGTAGTGTAAAAACTACCAACAGAACTCGTTTCTGGCACCTTCCCCGGTGGAGTTGTGCATGGGGTGCGTTTGGAACATTTTGTCACCAGCCGAGTCCAAAATTCAGCGATTCCCCATCTCAGCCCAGAAAGCAGGTAGAACAAGTTTTGTGGTGCCTTTCAGCTGCCTACCGGGGTAGTGTAAAAACTACCAACAGAACTCGTTTCTGGCACCTTCCCCGGTGGAGTTGTGCATGGGGTGTGTTTGGAACATTTTGTCACCAGCCGAGTCCAAAATTCAGCGATTCCCCATCTCAGCCCAGAAAGCAGGTAGAACAAGTTTTGTGGTGCCTTTCAGCTGCCTACCGGGGTAGTGTAAAAACTACCAACAGAACTCGTTTCTGGCACCTTCCCCGGTGGAGTTGTGCATGGGGTGTGTTTGGAACATTTTGTCACCAGCCGAGTCCAAAATTCAGCGATTCCCCATCTCAGCCCAGAAAGCAGGTAGAACAAGTTTTTGTGGTGCCTTTCTCTTGCCTACCGGGGTAGTGTAAAAACTACCAACAGAACTCGTTTCTGGCACCTTCCCCGGTGGAGTTGTGCATGGGGTGTGTTTGGAACATTTTGTCACCAGCCGAGTCCAAAATTCAGCGATTCCCCATCTCAGCCCAGAAAGCAGGTAGAACAAGTTTTGTGGTGCCTTTCTCTTGCCTACCGGGGTAGTGTAAAAACTACCAACAGAACTCGTTTCTGGCACCTTCCCCGGTGGAGTTGTGCATGGGGTGTGTTTGGAACATTTTGTCAGCAGCCGAGTCCAAAATTCAGCGATTCCCCATCTCAGCCCAGAAAGCAGGTAGAACAAGTTTTGTGGTGCCTTTCAGCTGCCTACCGGGGTAGTGTAAAAACTACCAACAGAACTCGTTTCTGGCACCTTCCCCGGTGGAGTTGTGCATGGGGTGTGTTTGGAACATTTTGTCACCAGCCGAGTCCAAAATTCAGCGATTCCCCATCTCAGCCCAGAAAGCAGGTAGAACAAGTTTTGTGGTGCCTTTCAGCTGCCTACCGGGGTAGTGTAAAAACTACCAACAGAACTCGTTTCTGGCACCTTCCCCGGTGGAGTTGTGCATGGGGTGTGTTTGGAACATTTTGTCACCAGCCGAGTCCAAAATTCAGCGATTCCCCATCTCAGCCCAGAAAGCAGGTAGAACAAGTTTTGTGGTGCTTTCAGCTGCCTACCGGGGTAGTGTAAAAACTACCAACAGAACTCGTTTCTGGCACCTTCCCCGGTGGAGTTGTGCATGGGGTGCGTTTGGAACATTTTGTCACCAGCCGAGTCCAAAATTCAGCGATTCCCCATCTCAGCCCAGAAAGCAGGTAGAACAAGTTT
The DNA here is from genome assembly GCF_023634085.1 of Falco cherrug. Classification (NCBI taxonomy): domain Eukaryota; kingdom Metazoa; phylum Chordata; class Aves; order Falconiformes; family Falconidae; genus Falco; species Falco cherrug. The sequence goes on from NW_026599453.1 coordinate 33,906, forward strand.
TGTGGTGCCTTTCTCTTGCCTACCGGGGTAGTGTAAAAACTACCAACAGAACTCGTTTCTGGCACCTTCCCCGGTGGAGTTGTGCATGGGGTGTGTTTGGAACATTTTGTCAGCAGCCGAGTCCAAAATTCAGCGATTCCCCATCTCAGCCCAGAAAGCAGGTAGAACAAGTTTTGTGGTGCCTTTCAGCTGCCTACCGGGGTAGTGTAAAAACTACCAACAGAACTCGTTTCTGGCACCTTCCCCGGTGGAGTTGTGCATGGGGTGTGTTTGGAACATTTTGTCACCAGCCGAGTCCAAAATTCAGCGATTCCCCATCTCAGCCCAGAAAGCAGGTAGAACAAGTTTTGTGGTGCCTTTCAGCTGCCTACCGGGGTAGTGTAAAAACTACCAACAGAACTCGTTTCTGGCACCTTCCCCGGTGGAGTTGTGCATGGGGTGTGTTTGGAACATTTTGTTACCAGCCGAGTCCAAAATTCAGCGATTCCCCATCTCAGCCCAGAAAGCAGGTAGAACAAGTTTTGTGGTGCCTTTCAGCTGCCTACCGGGGTAGTGTAAAAACTACCAACAGTACTCGTTTCTGGCACCTTCCCCG
>NW_026599454.1:0-34196 GCF_023634085.1 Falco cherrug
CAGCCCAACCTGGCCCAGTATGGCCTGACGCAACTCAACATGGTCCAACCTGGCCCAACGTGGTCCAACACGGTCCAACCTGGCCCAACGTGGTCCAACATGGTCCAACCTGGCCCAGTATGGCCTGACGCAACTCAACATGGTCCAACCTGGCCCAACGTGGTCCAACACGGCCCAACATGGTCCAACCTGGCCCAACGTGGTCCAACACAGCCCGACCTGGCCCGACGCGGCCCAACGTGGTCCAACACGGCCCAGCATGGCCCAATGTGGTCCACCATGGCCTGTCACGGCCCAGCACAGTCCAACCTGGCCCAACATGGTCCAACACAGCTCAACATGGCCCAACATGGCCTGACAGGACCTAGTATGGCCCAGCATGGCCTGACACAGCCCAATGTGGTCCAATGTGGTTCAGCACAGCCCAACACAGTCCAGCAAGGTCCAACACAGTCTGACATGACCTAGCATGGCTCAACATGGCCCAACACAGCTCAACATGGTGGTCCAACATGATACAACATGGGCTGACATGGCTCGACATGGTCTAACATGTCCTGACACACGCTGACATGGGACTGTCACAGCCTGGAACAGCCCAGCCCAGCCTCACACACATGATCACCACCTGACATGTCCCAGCCCAGCCCTGTCACAGCCTCTCACACCCCATCGTGGCCTCACATCTTCTGGCACAGCCTCCCATGTCCCACCATGGCCTCACGTGTCCCACCATGGCTTCACAAGTCCCACCATGGCCCCACCATGTTCTTGCATGTCCCATCATGGCTTTCATTGACCTGTCACCGCCCTACTGTGACCTCATGTGTCCCACCACAGCCTCACGGGTCCCACCACGGCCTCATCATGACCTTGCACGTTCTACCATGGGTTTGCATAAACTGTCATGACCTCACATGTCCTGCCATGGCCTCACATGTCCCATCACAACCTCCAACGTCCCACCACAGCTCGGCGTGACCCATCATGACCTTGTGCATCCCACCTTGGCTTTGCAAGCCCAGTCAGAGCCCACCATGGGCTGCCACGGCCCACCATGGCCTCAAACATCTCACCACATCCCATCACGGCCTTCCATGTCCCACCACATCCCACCATAAGCCCTCATGTCCTACAATGGCCTCCCCCTGCCCACCACATCTCATCACGTCCCACCATGGCCTCCCACGTCCCAACATGGCCTCCCACAGGCCACATCTCATCACGACCCACCAGAACCTTCCATGGCCTGCCATGGCCTCCCACGTCTCATCATGTCACACCATGTCCCACCGTAACCTCCCACATCCTACCATGGCTCTCCCACAACCCACCGTGACCCACCACAGCTCCTCAAGTCCCACCACCGCCTCCCACGTCCCACCACAGCCTCCCACGTCCTACCCTGATCAACCACATCCCATCAAGCCCCGCCACAGCGTCCTACGTCCCACCGCAGCCTCCCCTACCATGACCCACCACACCTCATCACATCCCAACTCAGCCTCTAACGTCCCACCATGACTCACCACACCTCATCACATCCCACCGCAGCCTCCCCAAGTCCTACCATGACCCACCACACCTCACCGAGCCCCACCACAGCCTCCCACGTCCCCCCCAAAGCCCAGCACCCCCCATCCCACCCCTCCCCCAGCCGTGCTCGGTGCTGACCCTCATTCTCGTCCTTGAAGAGCTCCTCGGTGCCAAACTTGAGGATGTCATCAAGCTCCTGCTTGGACATGGAGCCGGCCTTGGAGCCCAGCCCCGGGCGCACCACCAGGTGCGTCAACATCATCTTGCGCTTGGCCACCTGGGTGATGCGCTCCTCCACCGAGGCGCGTGTGACGAACCGGTAGATCATCACCTTGTTGGCCTGGCCGATGCGGTGCGCCCGGCTGAAGGCCTGCGGGGACGGGGACACGTCAGCGGGGAAGGAGCGTGGTTGTGGGGGACAGGGTGTTGGGTGGGGGACACCGTACAGGTGACAGGGTGCTGGGGTGGGGGATGGGGTGCCGGGGTGAGTGACACCGTACAGGTGACAGGGTGCTGGGGCAGGGGACGGGGTGCTGAGATGGGTGACACCGTACAGGTGACAGGGTGCCGGGCGGGGTGACACCATACAGGTGACAGGGTGCCGGGCGGGGTGACACCATACAGGTGACAAGGCTGCTGGGGTGGGCAACAGGGTGCCGGGCGGGTGACACCATACAAGTGACAGGGTGCCAGGATGAGTGACACCATACAGGTGACAAGGGTGCTGGGGTGGGCAACAGGGTGCCGGGCGGGTGACACCGTACAGGTGACAAGGGTGCTGGGGTGGGCAACAGGGTGCCGGGCGGGTGACACCGTACAGGTGACAAGGGTGCTGGGCAGGTGACAGGGGTGCCGGGCGGGTGACACCGTACAGGTGACAAGGGTGCCGGGCAGGTGACAGGGTGCCGGGCGGGTGACACCGTACAGGTGACAAGGGTGCCGGGCAGGTGACAGGGTGCCGGGCAGGTGACACCATACAGGTGACAAGGGTGCCGGGCAGGTGACAGGGTGCCGGGCAGGTGACACCATACAGGTGACAAGGGTGCCGGGCAGGTGACACCGTACAGGTGACAAGGGTGACAGACCTGGATGTCGTTGTGGGGGTTCCAGTCGGAGTCGAAGATGACGACGGTGTCGGCGGTGGCCAGGTTGATGCCGAGGCCCCCGGCCCGCGTCGACAGCAGGAAGCAGAACTGCTGGGCCCCCGGCGCTGCCCCCCCGGCGTCAGCGGGGGGGGGGGCACCCCCCAAACCCGGCCCCCCAGCCCAGAGACCCCCCGGCTTCATTCCCCGCCTCCCCAGTGCTGCTGCACCCAGGGAAATCCTCCCCCTCCCCCCAGAGCACCCCAAGTGGGGGGGGCGGTGTGCAGGGCCTGCGTGTTGTCAGCCTGCCGGGCCTGTGCGCCCCCTTCCCCCTTGGGTGCCCCCCCTGCACGCCTGGGTCCCCCTAAACACCAGGGTGACCCCCTCAGACCCCTGGTTGTGTGTCCCTCCCCTCCCCCCCCCACCCCAAACATCTGGGTCCCCCCCGGACATCTGGGGGTCCCTCCCCAAAACCTGGGTGCCCCCTGGACTCCTGGGTGCCCCCTTAACTTCTGGGTGTGTCCGCCCCAAACAGCTGGGTACCCCCCTGGACATCTGGGGGTCCCTCCCCAACGCCTGGGTGCCCACAAGATGTTTGGGTGCCCCCTGGACCACTGAGTGCCCACCCCCCAGTGCCTGGGTGCCCCTTGGATGGATGGGTGGCCCCTGCCCCCCTGGGTGCCCCTCCCCCCCATGCCTGGGTGTCCTCCCCGGACCCCTGGGTGCCCCCCAGATGCGGGGGTCCTACCGTTGAAGCGGTCGATGGCCTCCTGGCGCAGGGCCCCCGTGATGCCCCCATCGATGCGCTCGTACTTGTAGCCCTCGTAGTCCAGGAAATCCTCCAGCAGGTCGAGCATCTTCGTCATCTGCGGGCACTGGTTAGACTGGGAGCACCCTGGGGGGCTGCGGGGACCTGGGACTGGGAGGGCCTAGGGGTGCTGGGGGCACCTGGGACTGGTCAGACTAGGAGGACACAGGGGGAGCTGGGGGCACCCAGTACTGGTCAGACTGGGGGGCTGGGATGGGGCGGGGTGCTGGAATGGGTGCTGGTTGGACTGGGAGGAGCCAGGTGGGCTGGGGTTGGGGGGTTGGGTGTCAAGGGGGGTCCTGGTCCCCCCCACCTGGGATATGAGCACCCAGGGGCTGGGGGGGTGGGTGCTGGGGAGGGGGTGAGGGCACTGGGGGCAGGGTGAGGGTGCTGGGGGGGGGTCCCGGACGCCCCACCTGGGAGAAGATGAGCACCCAGGGGCTGCGGGGGGGGCGTGGGTGCTGGGGGGGTGCTGTGGGTGCTGTGGGGGTGCTGTGGGTGCTGGGGGGGTCCCATGGGTGCTGGGGGGGGTCCCATGGGTGCTGGGGGGGGTTCCCGGCCGCCCCACCTGGGAGAAGATGAGCACCCGATGGTTTTGCTCCTTCAGCTTCCGCAGCATCTTCTGCAGCAGCAGCAGCTTCCCCGAGGCCTTGATCAGGGCCCCCCCCTCGTAGGCGCCACTCGGCAGCTTCGGGGACTCCTGGGGACAGGGGTGTCACCTCGCTGCCACCCCCGTGTCCCCCCGCCCACCACCCACCGACCCCTCTGTGTCCCTTCCACATGGGGCGCCCCATGTCCCCCCACATCCATGTCCCCCCACGTCCCCCCCATGTCCCATGTCCCTCTACGCCCTCCAACCTCTCCACGTCCCACCACGCTCCCCTGTTCCCATGTTCTGCTCCATGTCCCCACGTCCCTCCAACCTCTGCATGTCCCCATGGCCCACCATGGCCCACATTCTTCTGCTCCATGTCCCACCACATCCCCACATCCCTCCAACCCCTCCATGTCCCACCACGTCCCCACGTCCCACCACGTCCCCTCCAACCTTTCCGTGTCCCACCACGTCCCTCCAACCTTTCCGTGTCCCACCACGTCCCTCCAACCTTTCCGTGTCCCACCACGTCCCTCCAACCTTTCCGTGTCCCACCACGTCCCTCCAACCTTTCCGTGTCCCACCACGTCCCTCCAACCTTTCCGTGTCCCACCACGTCCCTCCAACCTTTCCGTGTCCCACCACGTCCCTCCAACCTTTCCGTGTCCCACCACGTCCCTCCAACCTTTCCGTGTCCCACCACGTCCCTCCAACCTTTCCGTGTCCCACCACGTCCCTCCAACCTTTCCGTGTCCCACCACGTCCCTCCAACCTTTCCGTGTCCCACCACGTCCCTCCAACCTTTCCGTGTCCCACCACGTCCCTCCAACCTTTCCGTGTCCCACCACGTCCCTCCAACCTTTCCGTGTCCCACCACGTCCCTCCAACCTTTCCGTGTCCCACCACGTCCCTCCAACCTTTCCGTGTCCCACCACGTCCCTCCAACCCCTCCGTGTCCCACCACGTCCCTCCAACCCCTCCGTGTCCCACCACGTCCCTCCAACCCCTCCATGTCCCACCACGTCCCCACGCGCCCCCCGCGGTCCCCACCATGGCGGCGACGGGGAAGAGGTAGGGGTGGTTGCAGCACTTCTTCAGGTCCATCATGATGTTGAGCAACGACACCTGGTTCCCGCCGCCCCGCGAGTTCAGCGCCTCGAAGTTGCGCGTCAGGATGTACTTGTAGTACTTCCTACGGGGAGCTCGGTGGGACCCAGGCCTCCGGGGGGCCGCCCCTCCCCCCACCCCGGGGGACCCAGGCCTCAGGGTGCCTCCCCTCCCCCACCCCCGCGTACTTCTGCATGGGGCTGAGCTCGACGCGGACGATGAGCTCGGTCTTGGCTGGCATGTTCTTGAAGACATCGGCCTTGAGGCGCCGCAGCATGTGGGGGCCCAGCAGGTCGTGGAGCTTCTTGATCTGGTCCTCCTTGGAGATGTCAGCGAACTCCTCCAGGAAACCCTCCAGGTTGCTGGGGGGGGGGGGGGGGGGGGGGAGGGGGTGACACCGTGTGACATGGTGGGGGGGACAGAGGGATGTGGGGAGGGGGATGGAGGTGGCCGTGGTGTGGGGAGACACGGGGATGGCTGTGGGGTGGGGACGCAGGGGGGGCAAGGCTGGTGGTGACGGGGGAGGGGCATGGGGACAGCCCTGACATGGCGCTTGCGGGGACACTGGGGACACAGGGACAGCTGTGACATGGTGGGGCAGAGGGGCAGGGGGACATGGGGATGGATGGGGGTGGGGGGGGGGTGTGACACAACCCTAGAAGTGGGGACACACCAGTGACCGAGACACAGGGGGACCCTGAGAGAGGGCAGGGGACAGGAGGGGACACAGGGGGACACCAGTGACACACCAGTGACACGGGGGGACCCTGGGAGAGGGGAGGGGACAGTAGGGGACACAAGGAGAGGAAAGGGGACACCAGAGAACACACCAGTGACAGGGATGCAGATGGAGCCTGGGAGAGGGCAGAGGACAGGACAGGACACTGGGGCGGGGCGGGGGGGGGTGTGGTGGTGGACACCAGGGGGACAGGGGGACACAGGGACACACCAGTGATGCAGGGGGACCCTGGGAGAGGGCAGGGGACAGGAGGGGACACAGTGGGACACAGGGACACACCAGTGATGCAGGGGGACCCTGGGAGAGGGCAGGGGACAGGAGGGGACGCAGGGGACGCAGGGGGACACAGGGACACACCAGTGACACAGGGGGACCCTGGGAGAGGGCAGGGGACAGGAGGGGACACAGGGGGACACAGGGACACACCAGCGACACAGGGGGACCCTGGGAGAGGGCAGGGGACAGGAGGGGACACAGGGGGACACAGGGACACACCAGCGACACAGGGGGACCCTGGGAGAGGGCAGGGGACAGGAGGGGACACAGGGGGCCACAGGGACACACCAGCGATGCAGGGGGACCCTGGGAGAGGGCAGGGGACAGGAGGGGACACAGCGGGACACAGGGACACACCAGTGACACAGGGGGACCCTGGGGGAGGGCAGGGGACAGGAGGGGACACCGGGGGGACACACACACCAGGGGACAGGGGGACACAGAGGGACCCGGGGGAGAGGGGAGGGAACACGGGGGGGACAGGAGGGGACAGGGGGGCCGTACTTGAAGCGCTCGGGGGTGAGGAAGTTGAGGAGGTGGAACAGCTCCTCCAGGTTGTTCTGCAGCGGCGTCCCCGTCAGCAGGAGCTTGTGCTCGATCTTGTACCCGTTCAGCACCCGAAAGAACTGGGGGGGGAGGGGGGGGGCGTCACCCATGGACCCCCGTGTCTGGCAGCGACCCCCCATCTACCCCCAGGGCATCCGCGGACCCCAGGAGTGACACCCGCCCCCCCCCCCCAGGGCACCCCGGGACCCCTGCATCTGGGGAATGCTCCCCCCAACCCCACAATAGCACCCAGGGACCCCAGCCTCTGGGTGCCCCCCACCCTGAGCACCCCGGTGCCTGGGTGCCCCCTCCCCAGGGTCCCAGCTACCCCTCCCCAGGGTCCCAAGCCCCCAGTGCCCCCCCCCACAGGGACCCCAGCCTCTGGGTGCCCCCTCCCCAGGGTCCCAGCCACCCTTCCGCAGCATCCCAGCATCCAGCCACCCTTCCCAGTGACCCCAGGCAGTTGGGTGCCCCCTCCCCAGGCCCCCTCCACCCCCAGCACCGCCCCCCCCCGGGCCCCCCAGTGTGCAGGCACCTTGGACTGGTTGTTTTTGAGGCGGTGGGCCTCATCCACCACCAGGCAGGCCCAGCGGATGGAGCCCAGCGCCGCCTGGTCGATGGTGATCAGCTCGTAGGAGGTCAGCAACACGTGGAACTTCACCTGCGCCTCCCGCTGCCGCGGCCGTCAGCACCCATGGGTGCCCCCCTGGGACCCCCACCGCAGGGGCACCCTGGCAGCTGCCTCTCCCTGCACCCCCACTGCCCCCCACCCTCTGCTGGGACCGTGGCATCTGGGGCACCCTGCCCCCCCCCCCAACCCTGAACCCCCCACCCATGGCACCCCGGTGTGTGGGGCACCCTGACCGCCCCCCCCCCCTCAGGGACATGAGTGCCCAGGTGACCCCCCCAGCGCCCCAAGACCCCAGAGACCCACCTGTCTAGGTACCCTCCACCCCCCAAAAGGGACCCAGGCATCAGGGTGCCCCCCCCTTGTCACCCCCAAAGGGACCCAGGTGTCCAGGTACACCCACCCCTGTCACCCCCAAAGGGACCCTGGTGTCCTGGCACCCCCCACCCTTGTCACCCCCAAAGGGAGCCAGGTGTCCAGGTACACCCACCCCTGTCACCCCCAAAGGGACCCTGGTGTCCCAGCACCCCCCACCCTTGTCACCCCCAAAGGGACCCAGGGGTCCAGGTACACCCACCCCTGTCACCCCCAAAGGGACCCTGGTGTCCCGGCACCCCCCCTTGTCACCCCCAAAGGGAGCCAGGGGTCCAGGTACACCCACCCCTGTCACCCCCAAAGGGACACAGGTGCCCCGGCACCCCCCCTTGTCACCCCCAAAAGGACCCAGGTATCCAGGTACACCCACCCCTGTCACCCCCAAAGGGACCCAGGTGTCCCACCCGAGGGGACCCCAGCCCCCAGCTCACCTTCATCTTGAAGGCCTTCTTGCCCCCCTTCATGGCGTTGTCATCGAAGGAGAACTCGTTCTCGCGGATGATGGCCCGGCTGTCCTTGTCCCCGGTGTAGGTGACAACGTAGAAGGCAGGGGCCCACATCTGGAACTCCCGCTCCCAGTTGATGATGGTGGAGAGCGGGGCGCTGACGAGGAACGGGCCCTTGGTGTGGCCCTGGGGGACAGCGCGTCACACGGGGACACGGGGACGGGGCCCTTGGGGGACGTGGGGACAGTGTGACACAGGGGGAGGGGCGGGGCGGCATGGGACAGGGTCCTTGGGGGATGTGGGGACAGGGTGGCACAGGGGGACAGCGTGGCACAGGGTCCCTGACGCACATGGGGACAGGGGGACACAGGGGGACAGGGTGGGACACGGGGACAGGGCGGCACAGGATCCCTGGGGGACGTGGGAACAGTGTGACACAGGGAAGTGAGGACAGCGTGACACACAAGGCCAGCGTGGCCATGGGGACACAAACAGGGACGTGGGGACAGCGTGGGGTGGTTGTGGGGGTGTAAAAATGTCTCAGGTGGCAGCAAGACCCCCGGGGCTGCCCGTGGGGACATGGGCAGGGACGTGGTGACACCCCTGGGTGGCAGCAGGGACACAGGGAGGAGCTGATGCCAGCAGCAGGTGACACCAGAGCCCAGGCAGGTGACAATGGGGCCAAGGAGGAGACACCAGGGAACAGGTGGGTGACACCAGGGCCAAGTAGGTGTCAAGTAGGTGACACCAGCAGCCAGGCAGGTGACACCGGGGAGCAGGTGGGTGACATGGGGCCAAGGGGGAGACATCAGGGCCAAGTAGGCGACACCAGGGCCAAGTAGGTGACACTGAAGCCAGGGAAGTGACACTGGGGCCAAGTAGGTCACACCAGGGCCAGGTGAGTGACACCAGGGCCAGGCAGGTGACACTGGTGAACCAGGCAGGTGACACCGGGGTCGAGTCGGACACAGCAGCGCCAGGCAGGTGACACCAGGGCCAAGTAGGACACACCAGGGCCAAGGGGGGTGACACTAGGGACTACTAGGGAGCAGGGACACCAGGGCCAAGCAGGACATGCCAGAGCCCAGCAGGTGACACCAGGGACCGAAGAGGTGACACCAGGGCCAGGTAGGTGACACTGGGGATGAGGTAGGACACACCAGGACCGGGTGGGTGACACCAGAGCCAAGTAGGCCACACCAGGGCCAGGGAGGTGACGCTAGGGACCAGGCAAATGACACCGGGGCCCAGCAGGTCACATGAGGGCCAGGTGGGTGACACTGGGGACCAGGTGGCAGGGACACCAGGGCCAGGTGAGTGACACCGGGGGCCAGGTAGGAGGGTGACACCGGGGGCCAGGTGGGTGACATTGGGGACCAGGTGGCAGGGACAACAGGGCCAAGTAGAACACACCAGGGCCAGGAGGGTGACACCAGGGCCAGGAGGGTGACACTGGGGACCAGGTGGCAGGGACAACAGGGCCAAGTAGAACACACCAGGGCCAGGTGGGTGACACTGGGGGCCAGGCGGGTGACACTGGGGGCCAGGTGGCAGGGACACCAGGGCCAAGTGGGTGACACCAGGGCCAGGCGGCAGGGACACTGGGGGCCAGGTAGAACACACCAGGGCCAAGTGGGTGACACCAGGGCCAGGCGGCAGGGACACGGGGACCAAGTGGCAGGGACACCAGGGCCAAGTAGAACACACCAGGGCCAGGAGAGTGCCGGGGGGTCGCAGTGGGTGGCAGCGGGGCTCAGGGGCGTGACACCGGGTGGCAGCGGGGCGCAGGGGGGTGACACCGGGTGGCAGCGGGTGACACCGGGTGACGGCGGGTGGCAGCTCACCTCCTTGTAGAGCGAGTAGAGGAAGACGATGGTCTGGATGGTCTTGCCCAGCCCCATCTCGTCGGCCAGGATGGTGTCGGTGCTCTGCGCCCAGGAGAAGCGCAGCCAGTTCAGCCCCTCCAGCTGGTAGAGGTGCAGCGTGCCGCCCGTCGCCGTGATGAACCGCGGCTGCGTCTCGTACTTCACCGTCGGCTGCGGGGCAGGGGGAGGGGGCGGTGAGGGGGGGGGGCAGCGGGGGGCTGGGATACACCCCCAACCCCCACCGGGTGCCCCCCGCCACCCACGGGGCACAGAGGTCGCAGGGATACAGCGGGGGGGGGGGGGGGGGGGGAGGCATGGGGGGGGCGGGGGACAAGGGATTGAGGGGGTGGGCACCCAGGTTTGGGGTTGGGGGCGCAAGGGACAGGACACCCAGGTGGCCAGGGAGGGGACCCAAGGGAGCAGGGAGGGCACCCAAGTGTCCTGGGGGGCACCCAGGCATCCGGGGGGGGCCCCAAGGGACCGGGGGGGGCCCAGGTTTGGGGGGATGGGGAGGGCAGGGGACGTGGGACAGGACACCCAGGTGTCCAGGAAGGGGACACAAGTGTCCTGGGGGGGGCACCCAGGGGTGGGGGGCACCCAGGGGTGGGGGGCACTCACGTCATTGGTGGGGGAGTCGGGGGGCCCCTCCCCCGGCGTCTCCTTCTTCTTCTTCTTGTAACGCCGGGGCTGGGCCGGGTCCTCCCCCATGAACACCTCCCTGGGGACAGGGGGGGGACAGGACACGAGGGGGACACAGTGGGAGAGGGTACAGGGCCAAGGTGGGGGACACGGACATGGAGGTGGGGACACAGGGACATGGGACACATGCAGACATGGGGACAACACGGGGACAGATGGCAGCATAAGAACATTAGGGGACACATGGGGACTCCCCCCATGTCCCCTGTCCCTTACCGGTGCTTCCAGTAGGCACGTCCCCATGTCCCCCCCACCCCCCGTGTCCCCCGTCCCTTACCGGTGCTTCCAGTAGGCACGTCCCTACGTCCCCATGTCTCCCCACCCCCCGTGTCCCCCGTCCCTTACCGGTGCTTCCAGTAGGCACGTCCCTACGTCCCCATGTCTCCCCACCCCCCGTGCCCCTGTCCCTTACCGGTGCTTCCAGTAGGCACGTCCCTACGTCCCCATGTCTCCCCACCCCCCGTGTCCCCTGTCCCTTACCGGTGCTTCCAGTAGGCACGTCCCTACGTCCCCATGTCTCCCCACCCCCCGTGCCCCTGTCCCTTACCGGTGCTTCCAGTAGGCACGTCCCTACGTCCCCATGTCTCCCCACCCCCCGTGTCCCCCCGTGTCCCCTGTCCCTTACCGGTGCTTCCAGTAGGCACGTCCCTACGTCCCCATGTCTCCCCACCCCCCGTGTCCCCCCATGTCCCCTGTCCCTTACCGGTGCTTCCAGTAGGCACGTCCCCATGTCCCCATGTCCCCCCACCCCCCGTGTCCCCCGTCCCTTACCGGTGCTTCCAGTAGGCACGTCCCCACGTCCCCCCACCCCCTGTGTCCCCCATCCCTTACCGGTGCTTCCAGTAGGCACGTCCCTACGTCCCCATGTCTCCCCACCCCCCGTGTCCCCCCATGTCCCCTGTCCCTTACCGGTGCTTCCAGTAGGCACGTCCCCATGTCCCCATGTCCCCCCACCCCCCGTGTCCCCCGTCCCTTACCGGTGCTTCCAGTAGGCACGTCCCCACGTCCCCCCACCCCCTGTGTCCCCTGTCCCTTACCGGTGCTTCCAGTAGGCACGTTCCTACGTCCCCATGTCCCCCCACCCCGTGTCCCCTGTCCCTTACCGGTGCTTCCAGTAGGCCAGCTTGTGGAGGTCGTAGTCGGGGATGGGCATCTCGTCCTCCTCCCAGGTGGCCTGGTCGTAGGGCAGGTCCCGCCACTTCACCAGGTAGTGGTACTGCCCCTTGCGGTCCACGCTGCGCGGCACGCCGGCACGCCCCGTCACGCCCCGCACCGCGGCGGGCACGCGGGGGACAGCGGGCACCCGGGGGACAGCGGGCACCGCAGGGGGCAATGGACACCCAGAGACAAGGGGTATCGTGGGGACACGTGGCACCTGGGGGGACCTCGGGGACCCAGAGACATGGGCACCATGGGGATCAGGGGTGACAACTGGGCACCCGGGGGGACATTGGGCACCCAGAGACAATGGGTGCCACAGGGGCAGCAGGGACCTGGGAGGACAGCAGGCACACAGGGGGACACTGGGCATCCCAGGGGGGACACTGGGCACCTCCAGGTGACAGCAGGCACCCCTGGGGACACTGGGCACCTCCAGGTGACAGCAGGCACCCCTGGGGACACTGGGTAACCAAGGGTGACAGCAGGCACCCCTGGGTGACATGGGGACAGCCAGGAGCCTTGCAGGGCCAGGCGGGTGTTGCCAGGTGCCACTGGGGCATGAGTGACAGCAGGGCACATGGGTGGCACCCAAGTGTCACCAGGGGTCACCCGCTGTCATCATCAGCTGCCATGAGGGGGACACTGGGGACACACCAGCACAGGTCACCCAGGGACACGGAGTCACATGGGGACAAGGACATGCGGAGAGGACATGGGGTCAGCTGGGGACACTGGGTCACCTGGGGACAGGGACAGATGGACAGGACATAGGGTGACCTGGGGACACGGAGGGGACACGGGGTCACTCAGACAGGGACACACAGATGGGACACGAGGTCACCTGGGGACACAGAAGGGACATGGGGTCACTCAGACAGGGACACACAGATGGGACACAAGGTCACCTGGGGACACAGAGGGGACATGGGGTCACTCAGGGACACACACGGGACATGGGGTCACCTGGGGACATGTAGACAGGACATGGTGGCACTCAGTAACAGGGACACGCAGAGGGCACATGGGGCCACCTGGGGACAGGGACACGCGGAGGGCACACGGGGCCACCTGGGGACAGGGACACACAGGACGTGGGGTCACCTGGGGACAGGGACACGCGGAGGGCCCACGGGGTCACCTGGGGACAGGGACATGCAGGACGTGGGGTCACCTGGGGACAGGGACACACGGAGGGCACACGGGGTCACCTGGGGACAGGGACACGCAGGACGTGGGGTCATCTGGGGACAGGGACACACGGAGGGCACACGGGGTCACCTGGGGACAGGGACACGCAGGACCTGGGGACAGGGACACACGGAGGGCACACGGGGTCACCTGGGGACAGGGACACGCAGGACATGGGGTCACCTGGGGACAGGGACACGCAGGACATGGGGTCATCTGGGGACAGGGACACATGGAGGACACACGGGGTCACCTGGGGACAGTGCCTGACTGCTCCAAATAGCGGGGGGAGGAGGGGGGCACCCAGGGGTGCCCCGAGTGTCCCCACGGGTGCCTGCAGTGTCCCCAAACCCCTCCCAGGCACCCCCCCAGCCCCACATCAATGCCAGCCATCCCGCCCCAATTTGGGGGGGGGGCCCTGTGGCTGCCGGGGGACACCCATGGGTGCCGGGGGTGTCCTTGGAGGACTCGGGGATGCCCTCAGAGCACCCACAGGCGCGCAGACTGTCCCCACAGGTGCCAGCGGTGTCCCCAAACCCCTCCCCAAGCACTCCCCTGCCCATTCTGATGCCCCCTTGTCCCCTCCGGTTTTTTTTGGGGGGTGGGGGTGCTGCGGGGGTCCCCCGGAGCCGCACGGCACCCGTGGGTGCTGCCCCACCTGTGGTTGATGATGCGGTGCACCGTCATCCACTCGGGTTTGATGCCGTAGCGGTAGAAACGCTCCTCCATCCCCCCAAAAAGGGGGTCCCCCCCTGCCCCCCGCTTCTCGCTTTTGGGGTCATCGTCCCCCGAGCCGTAATCGAGGGGGGGGGGGCTCGTCCATGTCGTTCTTGCGCTGGTAGTTGCGGTACATCACCAGGTGGAAGATCTCCAGCTGTTGGGGGGGGCAAGGGGGGGGGCACCCCCAAATTAGGGGTGGGGGCCAAGCACAACCCCCACCCTACCCCCAAGGGCTCCTCACAAAAGGGGGGTGGGGAACGGGGGGGCTGCCCCTCGCCCCCTGCCCCTGGGTGGGGGTGGCGTGGGGACCATGGGGAGCCCTGAAGATGGTGGTGGCCCCGAGGGGGAGATCTTGGGGGGCCCCCAAGACTGGGGGTGCCCCCAGTTGACTATATTGGGGTGTCCCAAATATTGGGGATCCCCGACTAGGGATACTGGGGGGTCCCCAGTCCCGGGGAACCTCCCGGTTGGGGACATTGGACCCCCCCAGTATCAGGACCCCCCAGGGTGGGCTATCAGACACCCCCCCACAGGGTGGCTCTATCGCCCCCCCCACCCCACCCCAGTGTACCAGCCCCCCAGGGTGGGTGTACCAGCCCCTCCCTCCAGTACCAGACCCCCCCTCCCCCCCAGTACCAGCCCTCCAGGGTGGGTGTACCAGCCCCTCGCCCCAGTACCAGCCGCCCCTCCCCCCAGTACCAGCCCCCCCCCCCAGTACCAGGCCCCAGCATGGGTGTACCAGCCCCTCCCAAGCCCCAGGACCCCCGGGGGGGTCGGGGGGTGCCCCCCCCCCCATACCTGGAGCTCCTTGATCCAGGAGCAGTGCCAGTAGGAGAGCCCGACCCACTTGACGAAGAATTCCCGCTCGGAGCGGCCCTGCAGCGCCTGGGGGGGGCCCTCGGGGGGGGCGCCAGGGGGGGCAGCCACGGGGGGGGGTGGCTCCCCCCATCGCCAGTACAGGATCTTCTGCACCCGCCCCTTCAGCACCGGGCACTGCGGGGGGACAGCGGGGTTGGGGACGCGGGGACAGCCACCTCGTCGTGTCACCGGGGGTGGGGGTGACACACAGCACCACCCCCCACCCCCCCCAGACACCCAGTGCAGGTGAGGGAGGGGGAGGGTCCCACCCCAAGGGGTGGCTGTCCCCGCCTGGTCCCCAAGGAGCGGTGGCAGTGTCACTGCGCTGGCCCCAGCATCACCGGATACAGATTGTCACTGTCCCCAGACTGTCCCTGTCCCCATCAGGCTCTGGCACTGGCCTCAGCTTTGAGCTGTCCCCCTCCAGTCCCGTCCCTGTCCCCATCTTTGTCCCCATCCAGTCCTGTCCCTGTCCCCTCCAGTCCTGTCCCTGTCCCCACCAGTCCTGTCCCCTCCAGTCCTGTCCCTGTCCCCATCCCTGCCCCCACCCATGTCCCCTCCAGTCCTGTCCCTGTCGCCAGCCCTGCCCCCCTCAACTCCTGTCCCTGTCCCCACCCCTGTCCCCCTCCAGTCCTATCCCTGTCCCCACCCCTGCCCTCTCCAGTCCTACCCGTGTCCCCCAGCCCTGTCCCCATCCAGTCCTGTCTCTGTCCCCCTTCAGTCCTGTCCCTATCTTTGTCCCCATCAAATCCTGTCCCCATTCCCATCCCCCTCCAGTCCCGTCCCTGTCCCCACCTTTGTCCCCATTCCCATCCCCCTCCAGTCCCGTCCCTGTCCCCACCTTTGTCCCCATCAAGTCCTGCCCCTGTACCTGTCCCCATCCCTGTCCCCATCCCCCTCCAGTCCTGTCCCTGTCCCCATTCCCATCCCCATCCCTGCCCCCGTCCCCATCAAGTCCTGTCCCTGTCCCCTCCAGTCCTGTCCCTGTCCCCTCCAGTCCTGTCCCCCCCAGTCCTGTCCCTGTCCCCATCCCTGCCCCCACCCGTGTCCCCTCCAGTCCTGTCCCTGTCGCCAGCCCTGCCCCCTCAACTCCTGTCCCTGTCCCCACCCCTGTCCCCCTCCAGTCCTATCCCTGTCCCCACCCCTGCCCTCTCCAGTCCTATCCGTGTCCCCCAGCCCTGTCCCCATCCCGTCCTGTCTCTGTCCCCCTTCAGTCCTGTCCCTATCTTTGTCCCCATCAAATCCTGTCCCCATTCCCATCCCCCTCCAGTCCCGTCCCTGTCCCCACCTTTGTCCCCATTCCCATCCCCCTCCAGTCCCGTCCCTGTCCCCACCTTTGTCCCCATCAAGTCCTGCCCCTGTACCTGTCCCCATCCCTGTCCCCATCCCCCTCCAGTCCTGTCCCTGCCCCCGTCCCCATCAAGTCCTGTCCCTGTCCCCTCCAGTCCTGTCCCTGTCCCCTCCAGTCCTGTCCCCTCCAGTCCTGTCCCTGTCCCCATCCCTGCCCCCACCCATGTCCCCTCCAGTCCTGTCCCTGTCGCCAGCCCTGCCCCCTCAACTCCTGTCCCTGTCCCCACCCCTGTCCCCCTCCAGTCCTATCCCTGTCCCCACCCCTGCCCTCTCCAGTCCTATCCCTGTCCCCCAGCCCTGTCCCCATCCAGTCCTGTCTCTGTCCCCCTTCAGTCCTGTCCCTATCTTTGTCCCCATCAAATCCTGTCCCCATTCCCATCCCCCTCCAGTCCCGTCCCTGTCCCCACCTTTGTCCCCATCAAATCCTGTCCCCATTCCCATCCCCCTCCAGTCCCGTCCCTGTCCCCACCTTTGTCCCCATCAAGTCCTGCCCCTGTACCTGTCCCCATCCCTGTCCCCATCCCCCTCCAGTCCTGTCCCTGTCCCCATTCCCATCCCTGCCCCCGTCCCCATCAAGTCCTGTCCCTGTCCCCATCCCCCCCAGGTCCGTCCCCCCCAACCCGTGTCCCCGTCCCCCCCAGGTCGCCCCCCCGGTACCGTGCAGCGGGGACAGAGCCACTCGCCGTTGGGGACCTCGGGCAGGGGCGGGTTGAGGCAGTGGATGTGGTAGGAGGAGACGCAGGCGTCGCAGCAGAGCAGCTCCCCGCCGTCCTTGCACACCCGGCAGTACTCCATGTGGTCGTCCTCCTCCTCCTTCTCCCCTTCCTCCTCCTCCTCCTCTTCCTCCTCCTCCTCCTCCTTCGCTTCCCACTGCACCCCCTCCTTCTCCTGAGCAACACCCGGCGTCAGGCACCCCAACGTCCTGGGGACACCTCCAGGGACACCCAACCTCCTGGGGACACCCTGAGGGACACCCAGACCTCCTAGGGACACCCTGAGGGACACCCAAACCTCCTGGGGCCACCCTGAGGGACACCCAAACCTCCTGGGGCCACCCTGAGGGACACCCAAACCTCCTGGGGCCACCCTGAGGGACACCCCAAGGGACACCCAAACCTCCTAGGGACACCTCCAGGGACACCCAAACCTCCTGGGAACACCCAAACCTCCTGGGGACATCCTGAGGGACACCCAAACCTCCTGGGGACACCCAAACCTCCTGGGGACACCCCGAGGGACATCCCAAGGGACACCCAAACCTCCTGGGGACACCCCGAGGGACATCCCAAGGGACACCCAAACCTCCTGGGGACACCTCCAGGGACACCCAAACCTCCAGGGACACCCAAACCTCCTGGGGCCACCTCCAGGGACATCCCAAGGCACACCCAAACCTCCTGGGGACACCTCCAGGGACACCCAAACCTCCTGGGGCCACCTCCAGGGACATCCCAAGGCACACCCAAACCTCCTGGGGACACCTCCAGGGACACCTAAACCTCCTGGGGACACCTCCAGGGACATCCCAAGGGACACCCAAACCTCCTGGGGACACCTCCAGGGACATCCAAACCTCCTGGGGACACCTCCAGGGACACCCTGAGGGACACCCAAACCTCCTGGGGACACCCTGAGGGACACCCAAACCTCCTGGGGACACCCTCTCACAGACCCCCAGAATCCCTAAGGGACCCCTTAGGGACACACACACACACACAGAACCACTAAAGTCCCCCAGGGACCCCCTAGTCCTCCAGGATCTCTTAGTGTGTCCCCCAACACTCCTCAGGAACCCCTAAACTGCCCCCAGGATACCATAGGGACCCCCAAACTCCCCCAGGGACACCCGAACTGCCCTCAGGAACCTCCCAGGGACCCCCAAACTGCCCCCAGGATCCCTCTAGGGACCCCCAAAACCCCTCAGGGATCCCCAAACTGCCCCAGGAACCCCCTAGAGACCCCCAAACTTCCTCCACGAACCCTCTAGGGATCCCCAAAACCCCCCAGGGACCCCCAAACTCTCCCAAGGACCCACTAGGGACCTCCAAAACCTTCTAGGGACCCTCAAACTGCCCCCAGGATCCTCCTAGAGACCCCAAAGCACCCCTCCCCACCCCCACCCCCCACCAAGTCCCCCGCCCCACCACTCACGCAGTGGGGGCAGCTCCAGCGTCCCTCGGGCGCGCGGTCGAGCTCGGGGTCGAGGCAGACGAGGTGGTAGGCGCGGGGGCAGGTGTCGCAGAGGATGATCTCCCCGCCCTGCTGGCACACCTCGCAGTAGTCCTGGTGGTCCGTCTCGTAGCCGTCCCCCTCCTCCTCCGGCCCCGGCCCTGCGGGGACGCCACACACCACCCGCTGCCACCCGGATTGATGGGGGGATGGGGGGGGGGGGGGGGGGGGGGGCGGGGCGCCGGGGACAGGGGGGCACTGGGGGTGAGGGCATGGGGGTACTGGGAGCATTGGGGATGGGGGCACTGGGGGATGAGGGCATGGGGGTACTAGGAGCGCTGAAGGCAGCCAGGCACTGGGGGATGAGGGCATAGGAGTAACTGGGAGCACTGGCGGCAGCCAGGCACTGGGAATGGGGGTATGGGGGTACTGGGAGCAGGCAGGCACCAGGGGTGAGGGCATGGGGGAACTGGGAGCACTGGGGGCAGGCGGGCACTGGGGGATGAGGGCATGGGAGTAACTGGGAGCAACCAGAGTATGGGGACATGGGGGAACTGGAAGCACTGGGGGCACCTGGGGACAGCAGGCACAAGGGCATTGGAGGATGGGGTCACGGGGGCACTGGGAGCACTGGGATGCTGGGAGACAGGGGCACGAGGGAACTGGGAGCACTGGGGACACCCAGGGACAGAGGGCACAGTGGTACTGCAGCTGCAGACATGGGGGGTGCTGGGAGATGGGGACACGGGAGCACTGGGAAACAGGGATGGGGTGCTGGGACATGGGGGTGCCCGGAGACGGGGGCACTGGGAACACTGGGGATGGGGACACGGGGAGACCAGGGGACACCCAGGGACAGGGGCATGGGGACACTGGGGGAAGGGGCACTGGGGTCATCCAGGGACAGGAACTAAGGGACACCGGGGATGGGGACACAGGGGACAGGGGCAGTGGGGATGGGGACATGGTGGCACTGGGGACAGGGCCACTAGGGGTGGGGGGATGGGAACACCAGGGAGAGGGGAGCACTGGGGACAGCAGGGGCGCTGGGACACAGGAATGTGGCAGCACCAAGGACACTGGGGACACCAAACACCCAGGAGAGCTGGTGGGGACAGGGACGGGGACACGGGGACACC
This sequence comes from Falco cherrug, assembly GCF_023634085.1. NCBI lineage: Eukaryota > Metazoa > Chordata > Aves > Falconiformes > Falconidae > Falco > Falco cherrug. The sequence goes on from NW_026599454.1 coordinate 19,288, forward strand.
GCTGCGCTCCTTGGAAGAAGCCAGGGGCTGAGGAACCCCCCAGACGCCACCACCGACAGGGGGAAGGGGACGAGGACCCCTCTTCAGGGGGACACCACGGGCTTGGGGACCCCGGGTGACAACTTGGGGACAGCGTGGGGTGGGGGTGTCTCACCGTGCGCGGGCGCCGTGCCCATCCCCACGGGGCCGCGCTCCCGGCTGAGGCCGGCGCAGGGGGCTGCAAGGAGAGAGGCGAGGAGGGGGGGGACGGGGGCGTCACCCGGCGTCCCCGCCGTGGGGGTCTGGGGTGGTGGTGGCACCCGGGGACTGGTGACACTTTGGGGACACTCACCCTTCTTCTTCTTGCGACCGGGACGTCCCCGCTTGAGCTTCTTGAGGCGGGTGGTGGGGTCAGGGCGGGCGGTGGCACCCAGCACCCCGGGGCTCTCAGCGTCAGACTCCTCCTCCGCCTCCCCCGCGTCCTCACTCTGCCCGGGGACAGCGGGTGACATTGGGGGACAACGGGGGACACTGGGGGAGGCAGGGAGAGACGGGGGGGCAGCGGTGGGATGGGGACACGTGGCCAGGTGCCACCACTTGGGGACAGGAGGGCACACGGGGACACGGGGGGGACAGGAGGGGACAGGAGGGGAACAGGAGGGGGGGGGACGCCGGGGGATGATGACACCGGGGACACACCGAGGGGACAGGCCCTACCGAGCTGCTCTTCTTGCGCTTGCCGCCCAGCACACCCAGTTTGATTTTCAGCGGCGCCATCTTCCTCCCCTTCATCTTCCTCTTCAGCTCCGGCACCCGCGGGCTCTTGCTGCGCTTCTTGTGGCCCGGCCCTGGGGGGAGGGGGGACACAGGCATTTGGGGGGGGGGGACGACGACGGACACACACACATCCCCAGGCAGCCTGGCACCCCCTCCCCCAGACCCGTGAGGACCCCAGGGACCCCCCCAGTCCCCACCTCAGGGTCCTCCTGGGGACCCCCAGACCTCTAGGGAACGCCCCAGTCCACCCCCAAGGACCCCCTAACTGCCCCCGGGATCCCCCTGGGGACACCCAGATCCCGCCCTGATCCCTAAAGCCTCCCCAGGGAATCCCAAAGCCCCTCGGGAATCCTTCTAGGGACCCCTGACGATCCCTAAGTTCCCCTCAGGGATCCCCAAAATTCCCCCAGGATCCTCTTAGTGTCCCCCAACCTCCACCTAGGGACCCCCGAAGTCCCCCTAGGGACTCCCAGAATCCCCCAGGATCCCTAAAGCCTCCCCAGAGACCCTTAAAGCCCCCTTGGATCCTCCTAGGGACCCCCCAAACTCCCCCAGGGTCCCCTTAGGGACCCCCAAAACTGCCCCACGATCCCTAAAGCCTTGCCAGGGAACCTCAAAGCCCCCCAGGATCACCCAAGGGACCCCCAAACTCCCCCAGGGAGCCCTAAATTCCCTTCAGGGACCCCCAAACACCCCCAGGGAGCCCCAAAACTGCCCACAGGGTCCCCCTAGGGAACCCCAACACCCTCCAAGGATCCCCAAAGCCTTCCCAGGGACCTCCAAAGCCCCCAGGATCACCCAAGGGACCCCCAAACTCCCCTAGGGACCCCCTAAGGTTCCTCAAAGCCCCCCCAGGCACCCCCCAAACCCCTCCCAGGGCCCAATAATGCTCCCAGCTTGCAAGGACCCAGGCACCCGGGGTAGGGGGCACCCAGGCAGCACCCACCTTTCCCCTCCTTGGTCTTGGCCTTGCGCAGGGGTGGGGGGGGCGCCTCGGGGGCGACGGCAGCCACGGCAGCTGACACCTGCTCAGCCACGGCTGCGGCGGCAGCGGCGGCGGCGGCGGCCACAGCGGCGGCGGAGCCCTTGAAGGGGTTGTTGGCGCTGAACTCTCGCCATTTGGCCCCCAGGATGGTCATCATCTTCGACATGGGGATTTTGGGGTTCTTCTTGGCGATCAGGGGCCTGGCGGGGAGGGAGGGAGGTGGGTTGGGAACACAGGGGAGGGGGGACCCCAGGATTTGGCAGGGGAAAGGGGGGGGGGTGCACAGGGAAATCGAGGCATCTTGGCGGGGGGCACCTGGGGACCACTGATGCTCCCCCACAATCCTCTTTCAACCCAGGGTGCCCCAATGGCTCCCAAGCACCCCCAGGTGCCCCCCCACCCCCCCCAGCAGCCCAAGATGCCCCCATGGTCCCCCAGGACCCCAAGGTATTCCTATGCCCCCCCCCCCAGCTCCCTGAGGTGCCCCCCAAAGACCCTGAGCCACCCTAAAATCATCCCCCCAAGCACTCTCAAGTAGCCACCAGCACCCAGAGAGATCCCTAAGGACCCTGAGGCACCCCAAAGTGTCCCTGTAGCCCCCCCAAGACCCAGAGGAGCCCCACAGCACTCCAGGGTGCACCCTCCCAACCTCCCAAGGTGTCCCCCAGCACCCTGAGATGACCTAAAAGACGCACCCCCAGTACCCTGAGGTGTCCCCCAGCACCCAGAGGGACCCTCTGGGACCCTGAGGTGCGCCCCCCCACCCACCTCATGAATTGGCTGAAGGCTTTGTAGTTGGTGAGGGTGTGATAGTCCTCCTCGGTGAACACATGGTCCACGTCCTCCAGCCCCCAGGCCCCCAGCAGCTGCGCCGAGGACTTCTGCTCCACTGCCTGCGCCGGGGAGGGGGACACAGGGCGGGGGGACACAGAGGGGGACACCAGGAGGGGGACAGGGATGTGAGAAACACACAGGAACAGGGACAAGAGAGAATAAGGAAACACGTCACCCAAGAGGACCCCCACAGGCCCCAGCATGGGTGATAGGACACCCACAGGGGTAATGGGACCCCCACATCAACCCACACGAGTTATAGGACCCACCCACAGGTGTCAGGGCCCTCATGGGCACCTATACAGGTGACGAGGACCCTCACGGGCACCCACATGGCAATGGGACCCCCCGTGGAACCCCACAGAGTGACAGGATCCCCAGGAGGACCCACGTGGGTGTTGGGACCCCCACAGGCACCCACATTGGCCACAGGATCCCCACGGGTCCCTACACAGTGATGGGAGCCCCATGCCTGCCCCCCCCCCCGCCCCCGGCATGGGCCCCCCCACAAGGGCCACCAGAGGTCCCCACACCATGATGGGACCCCCACAGGCACCCCCACGGGCGATGGGATCCCTATGCGTCCCTATGCAGTGACAGGACCCCCATGCCCCGCCCCCCAGGCATGGGCCCCCCACAAGGACCCCCCCAGGGCAGTGCTGGGGGAGCCCCTGTGCCCCCAGGCGCCCTCCCCTACCCACTGGGTGCCCCCCACCCATGGGTGGTGCCCCCCAGCCGTACCTTCACCTTCTGCCCCCCCTCCTCATCAGTCTTTTTCCGTCTCTTTGTCTTTTTTTCCTTCTTCTCACGGTGCTTCCGCCGCCGCTTCCTGGCCGCCCCCCCCAGAGTCGCTGCCAACCGCTCTCTGACTTCTCCCGGTACTCCTCCCGCTGGTATTCCTCCCGCTCCGACTCCAGCTCATCCTCGCTCACCTAGGACCACCACCCAGTGCTTGTTCTTGGGGCCCATCACCACCTACTGGGGCCCCTCAGTCACACTGAGACCCCCACCAGCCACCCCAGGATCCTGTCAGCCACCCTGACACCCCCACCAGCCACCCCAGACATCCCATCAGTCACCCTGAGACCCCCATCAGCCACCCCATGACACCATCAGTTGCCCCCAACCCCGTCAGCCACGCCGAGACCCCCGTCAGCCACTCCGGGACCCTCATCAGCCACCCCAGACCCCGGCTACCAGCCCAAAAGCCCCATCAGCTGCCTCGAGACCCTGTCAGCCACCCTGAGAGTCTGTCACACACACCCCAGACCCCAACAGCCACCCTGAGAGTCTGTCACACCCCCCCAGACCCCACCCATCGTCCCCCAGACCCCATCAGCCACCCTGAGAGCCGGTCACCCACCCCCAGACCCCACCCATTCTCCCTGGACCCCGTCAGTCACCCTGAGACCCTGTCACCCGCCCCCAGAGCCCACCCATCATCCCCCACACCCTGTGAGCTGACCCCAGACCCCTGTCACCCGTCCCCAGACCCCATCACGTGCACCAGGACCACCCAGGTGTTGGGGCTCGACGCAGCCCCCCCACCCCAGCCAGGAGGACCCTGGCGTTCGTGCAGGGTGTCCCGGGGAACTTACCAGTTTTTTCCGTTTCCGTGGTTTTCCGGGTTTGTTTTCCTTTTGCTTCCGGGGGCCCCGTTTCTTCTTCTTCACCCCCAGGGCCCCATCGAGGCCCCGCAGCAGCTCGTCGTCACCATCTGTGGGGACACTGCAGCCTGAGCCGCGGGGTCGGTGACACACGCTGGCAGCTGACAGGGACAGACAGCCAAGCTGAGGCCCCCTCTGCTGCCACCAAGATGGTGACAGCCAGTGAGACGGGGGACAGGGACAGGCGACCACATTCAGGTCCCCTCTCAGGCCACCAGCACGGTGACACACACACAGGCAGCTGACAAGGACAGGGGACCATGCTGAGGTCCCTTATGTGGCCACCAGAACGGTGACACACAGCGAGATGGGTGACAGCCACAGGTGGCCACAATGAGGTCCCCTCTGTGCTGGCCACAGGTGACAGTGACAGGCAGGCAGGGTCCCCTCTGTGGCCACCAGGACAATGACACGATGAAGCAAGGTGGGTGACAGGGACAGGCAACCACGCCGAGGTCCCCTCCACAGCCACCAGCACACTGACACACAGGAAGAAAAATGACAACCACAGACAGCCATGCTGAGGTCCCCTCCACAGCTACCCGGGTGGTGACACGCAGGAAGACAGGTGACAGGGACATGTGGCCACAATGCGGTCTCCTCTGTGGCCACCAACACACACACGGAGGCGGGTGATGGCCACGTGCGGTCATGCTGAGGTCCCCTCTGTGGCCACAAAGACGGTGACACACAGTGAAGGGGGTGACAGGGACAGTGGCCATGCTGAGGTCCCCTCTGTGGCCACCAGCATGCTGACACACATGGAGGTGGGTGACAGTGACAGCCACAGGAGGCAACACAGAGGCCCCGGGGACAGTGACACACCCGGAAGCAGGTGACAGGGACAGGCGGCCATGCTGAGGTCCCCTCCGCAACCATCGGTGCACTGACACACACATGAAGATGGGTGACGGCCACAGGTGGCCACAGCAAGGTCCCTTCTGTGGCCACCAACCCACTGACACAGAGCTGGGGGACAGCCACAGGTGGCCACACCGAGGTCCCAGGGACAGTGACACACCGGGAGGCGGGTGACAGCCACACCAAGGTCACCTCCATGGCCAACGGGTGACAGGGAAACGCCAGCACCTGCCTTGGCCTTGCAGAAACAAGCCCAAAATCGGGGCAGAAATCAGCACCACAACTGCCTTTTTACCCCGTTTTCTGACCCAAAACCGACTGACTTTTGGAGGAAAAAAACATTCTGGGGAAAAAAAAACCCCAAATCTGGGGGCAAAACTCAAGGATAGTAAAACCAGCAACCACAGCCCGAGGCCCCTCCACTGACAGCACCAGCAACACCCGCTCATGCCACCAAAAAAAAAAAAAAAAAAAAAAAGGATAAAAAAAATACCAGAAATGGGATTTGGGGCGTTTCCACCAATGCCTGTTTTCCACCATGTTTTAGGGTGAAATTACAGCATTTGGGGCAATTCCTGGGTGTCTTACCCCACTGAACCACTCATGGCAGGGGACACCAGCATCACCGTGACAGTGACCAACTCCTGGAGGCAGACTCCTCAGCTGCTCACCCCGGGTGACACCGGTGTCACCATGACAGTGACCAACTCCCAGCGGCAGATCCCCCAACCGCTCACCCCGGGTGACAACAGCGTCACAGTGACAGTGACCAACTCCTGGAGGCAGATCCCCCAACCACTCACCCCAGGTGACAAGAGCGTCACCATGACAGTGACCCAACTCCTGGCGGCAGATCCCGCAACCGCTCACCCTGGGTGACACCGGCATCACAGTGACAGTGACCAACTCCTGGCGGCAGATCCCACAACCGCTCACCCTGGGTGACACCAGCGTCACCGTGACAGTGACCAACTCCTGGCAGCAGATCCCACAACTGCTCACCCCGGGTGACACCGGCGTCACCGTGACAGTGACCAAATCCTGGCAGCAGATCCCCCAACCACTCACTCCTGGCAGCAGATCCCACAAACCACTCACCCTGCGTGACACCGGCGTCACAGTGACAGTGACCAACTCCTGGAGGCAGATCCCTCAACCGCTCACCCCGCGTGACACCGGCGTCACCGTGACAGTGACCAACTCCTGGAGGCAGATCCTCAACCGCTCACCCCGCGTGACACCGGCGTCACCGTGGACAGTGACCAACTCCTGGAGGCAGATCCCTCAACCGCTCACCCCGCGTGACACCGGCGTCACCGTGACAGTGACCAACTCCTGGAGGCAGATCCCTCAACCGCTCACCCCGCGTGACACCGGCGTCACAGTGACAGTGACCAACTCCTGGAGGCAGATCCCTCAACCGCTCACCCCGCGTGACACCGGCGTCACCGTGACAGTGACCAACTCCTGGAGGCAGATCCCTCAACCGCTCACCCCGCGTGACACCGGCGTCACAGTGACAGTGACCAACTCCTGGAGGCAGATCCCTCAACCGCTCACCCCGCGTGACACCGGCGTCACCGTGACAGTGACCAACTCCTGGCAGCAGATCCCCCAACCGCTCACTCCCAGCAGCAGATCCCCCAACCGCTCACCCTGGGTGACACCAGCGTCACCGTGACAGTGACCAACTCCTGGCAGCAGATCCCACAACCACTCACCCCTGACGGCAGATCCAACAACCGCTCACCCGACGGCAGATCCCACAACCGCTCACCCCAGGTGACACTGGCAACACCATGACAGTGACCAACTCCTGGAGGCAGATACCCCAACCGCTCACCCTGGGTGACACCAGCATCACTGTGACAGTGACCAACTCCCAGCGGTAGATCCCCCAACCGCTCACCCTGGGTGACACCGGGCATCACAGTGACAGTGACCAACTCCTGGCGGCAGATCCCACAACTGCTCACTCCTGGCAGCAGATCCCCCCAACCGCTCACCCCGGGTGACACCGGCGTCACCATGACAGTGACCAACTCCCGGCGGCAGATCCCCCAACCGCTCACCCTGGGTGACACTGGCGTCACCGTGACAGTGACCAAATCCTGGCAGCAGATCCCCCAACCGCTCACTCCTGGCAGCAGGTCCCCCAACCGCTCACCCTGCGTGACACCGGCGTCACCATGACAGTGACCAACTCCTGGAGGCAGATTCCACAACCGCTCACCCTGGGTGACACCAGCATCACCGTGACAGCGACCAACTCCCTGGCGGCAGATCCCCCAGCCGCTAACCCCTGATGGCAGATCCCTCAACCGCTCACCCTGGGTGACAACAGCGTCACCGTGACAGTGACCAGCTCCTGGCGGCAGATCCCCCAGCCGCTCACTCCTGGCAACAGATCCCCCAACCGCTCACCACAGGTGACACCGGTGTCACAGTGACGGTGACCGACCGCCGGTGGCAGCTAATTCTCCCCTCTGTCACCCTAAAACCCACCGCCTGCAGGCACAGCTGCTCCGCTCCAGCTGGGCTGCCGGTCCCCAGCCGCCAGCAGAGGATTTCCTAACCGCTCACCCAGGGGGACGCTGGTGTCACCGTGATGGTGACCAAGCGCCAGCAGAGGATTTCCCAACCTCTTGGCCGAGGGCCACCGGCGTCCCTGTGACAGGGACCGCCGAGAATCCCCGAGGACCATCCCCGGGGCGGTGACACCTACATCCGTGTCACGGCCTTGGCCGTCCCCGGTGTTTTTGGCAGCCAGGCGGGGTGAAGCCCAGGAGAGGTGTCACATCTGCCCGGCGGCTCTCACAACGAGCTGGCACATCCTCAGCCCAGCGCGCGCGTGTCCCGCCGACGTCACCCGTCTGCCCCCATAAATCACACCCCGGCGCTCGCTGACAGGTCCCAGCCGCGGTCAGGGATGGAGCTCGTCGCCGCCGGGGAGGGGAACCCCCGGTGTCCCCCCGAGCTGCGGAGGGAGGAAGGGGACACGGGAGGGTGATGGCGGGTGCCAAGGTTGGCGTGGGGAAGAGGAAGCAAACACCCGGCGCCGCCGGGGTCACATTCCTGCCTAATCCCTTGGCACCGCCAGCCAGCCCGCTGCCAGCCCGCTGCTGGCAGGGTCCGGGGGACAGCCAGCGCCGCCGGGACCACCCGGGTGACACCGAACCCCCGCGACGCCGGAAAATGCAACGGGGAGAAAAAAATAAACAAAACCAAAAAAAAAAAAAAAAAAAAAAGCCAAAAAAAAAATCATTTCTTGGCTGATTTTTTTCCGGTGGTGGCGGGGACACCCCCACCCCACCTGGATCCTGCCCTGCCCCCCCCCCGCCGCCCCCTCCATCATTCCCCCCTTTCCTGGTTGTTCCCCGCTCCACCCGCTCGCCGTCACCTTCGGGTGGTCTCCGCAGGGCACAGCCCCTCACCGGGATGGGGCTCAGCCCCACTGGGCCTGATCCTGCCATTTTGGGGGTGTTTCCCCCCCCCTTTCCCCCTTCCCCCCCCCCCCCCCCATTCCTTCCTTCCCCCCCCCCCCCCCCCCAGCACCATCAGACATGCGCGGGAGCCGGGGCGCGTTGGCAAACCATCAACGAGAATTTTCCACACACGTGACGCTCCCACTCCCCGCACCTCGAGAAAAAACGTAGACACCCGGACGGGGAAGGGGGGGTGGGGGGAGGCGCACACCCGCCCGCTGCCAGACACAAAGCACCCCCCCCCTCGGCGGCCGCAGAAAAAGGGAAAAAAATCATAAAAAATTACAATAAACAGTGAACGACAGCAGCGAAGGGGGAGAAAGGTGGAAAAAAATGGGAAAAAGGGGGGGAGCGGTTGGAAAAAAGGGGGAGTGATTCTGCAAAAGGGGAGGAAAGGAAGGAGTTTGAACAAAGAAAGAGGGGAGGCATCCTCAAAAATGGCGAAAAAATGGGGAAAACGGGGCACCAAAGCAGAGAGGAGCGAGGCACAGTTTTCCCACAGTGGAAAATCGCCGTTTTGGCTCTTTTTGGGGTGTTTTACCCCGTTTTGTGGCTGGCCCTGCTGGTGGGCAACCGGCTGGGCCTTTGCCCTGTAACTTGGTGACACAGTGGAAAAAAACCTCAACTTTTTGCCCGATTTGGGTGTTGTTTTTTGGGGTTTTTTAATAAAAATTTGTCAGTGTGGGTGATCCCCCCTCCGGCGCTCACACAGAGCTGCCGCGTCCCCGGCTGACGCCATTGTTCTCAGCCGGGACGGGCTGGGGAACAGCAAAAATAGGGGGAAAAAAAAGGAAAAATATAAAATTTAAAAAAAAAAAACCCACAAGTTTCAGCTGTGGAGGAGGGGGAGGGGTCAGCCTCCCGCCGGGGAAGTGGGGAAAAAAGTGTAATTTCACCTCGAATCCAGGGAGCCCCGAGCAGGCGGCGTGGACGGACGGAGGCTGGCCTCCCGCTGCTCCTGCTCCAGGGAGAAACGTGAAAAATGGGCAACACTGCTACTCTGGGGAGAGAAAGGTGAACAAAAATCGCGATTATTGGCACTGGGGGGGAGGAAGAGTTAAAAAAAATGGGTGTTAGGGCTGTTCAGGGGGAAAAAAGCTTAAAAAAATGGGTGTTAGGGCTGTTCTGGGGGAAAAAAAGCTAAAAAAAATGGGTGTTAGGGCTGTTCGGGAGGAAAAAAAGTTTTAAAAATGGGCGTTACGGCTGTTTTTTTGGGGGAAAAGCTTAAACAGAACCAGTGTTAGGGCTGTTCTGGGGGGAAAAAGCTTAAAAAATGGGTGTTGGGGTTGTTTGGGGGGAAAAAAGTTTAAGAAATGGGTATTAGGTGTGTTGCAAGGAAAAAAATGTTTAGAAAATGGGTTTTAGGCTGTTCTGGGGGTCAAAAAGTTTTAAAAAGTGATTTTAGGGCTGATTCGGGGGCATCGGTGCGGCCCCACGTGGAGCATTTACAGGATCAGGGCTGCAGACAGGAAAAAAAATAAAAAATTAAAGAATTGCCTAAAAAGCCAAGAAAAAAGCCAAAGGAAACGGCCAGGGAAGCAGCGGTGGCTCGGGGAGGCCGTGCTGGAAAGACAGATTTGCCCGTTCTGAGCAGTTTTGGGCGGGGGGGGGGGGGGGGGGGGGGGGAGGGTACGGGGGCTAAAACACTAATTTACCCATTTCTGAGCATTTGGGGGGGTCTAAAATCCAACCCTATTTTTTCTGAGCTTTATCGGAAAAGAGGGAGCACTAAAATGCAAAGGCACCCATTTCTGGGCATTCAGGGGGCAAAGACAGTGTTCCAAAATCCAAATTTACCCATTTCTAACTTTTTTGGGGAAAAAAAGGTGTTAGAAAAATCCAAATTTACCCATTCCTAAGTTTTTCTGGGGGAAAAAAGTGTTCTAAAAATACAAATTTACCCACTTCTGAGTACTTTAGCAAGCTCTAAAATCACATTTACCCGTTTCTGTGAACTGGGGGGAAAAGCGAGGGGGTCTAAAATCCAAATTTACTCATTTCTAAGGTTTTCTGCAAAAAGAAAGGGTTCGAAAAATCCAAGTTTACCCATTACTGAGCGTTTTCAAAGCGAGCAGATTCACTTCAAAATCCAAGCTGCTCATTTTTTGTTTCACCAAATGGGCCACGCTGGGCTACGAGACACCTTCACCCCTGCCCCGTTTGAAGCCAAATGAGAAAAAACCAAAACAAGTGTATTCAGCAGGGAAAAAAACGTATCATTTTGCACAGAAACAGTCAATTTTAGGTCCCCACCTCAGGGAAAACCGCCAGAAAAGGTGTTTGAACCCCCCAAACCATCCCTGTGCCAGCAAATCTGGGTGCTGGGGTCCTGCCAGGGTTCCCTGTGGAGGAAAACGGGCAGTTTTTTAACACTAAATCCTCTTTTTTTCCCCCGTTTCTCACGTTGTGGTGGTTTTTTTTTTAAAGCCCACAGCCAGCCCCGAGGGAGGAAATCACAGGCGAAGCGGCGGGTGAGTCTGGAGGGTGCAAACCTGCCCCCCAAACCACCGGCGGGCCCAAAATTTGGGGTGAAGGCGCAGCAGACACAGAGAAGTGGCACTTGAGAAATACAATAAAACACAATAAAGTACAATAAAGCGCAATCAAACACAATAAAACACCATCAAATACAATGGAAGCATCCCTTCAGGCCGGGGTAAGTCAGCGCTGGGGTGGCGATGGTTCCTGGGGACTTCAGGTCCATCCCGGAGGGGGTCTTGCAGGGGACACTGGTTACATCCCCGTCCCCCCCCCCCACAAGACCATCGGCACCCAAGACCCCCACCACGGGATGAAACAACCACTCCAGGTCCTGCCAGCACACAGCAGCACCCATCACGTGGCGCCATGGGGTGCAACAGTTACCTGAAATGCTGTCAGACCACACAACAGCATCCCATCACCCCTCACCATGGGGTGCAACAACCAACCTGGCTCCTGTCAGGCGCACGGCAGCCCCATCGCCCCACACCATGGGGTGCAACAACCAACCTGGCTCCTGTCAGGCGCACAGCAGCCCCATCGCCCCCACACCATGGGGTGCAACAACCAACCTGGCTCCTGTCAGGTGCCCAACAGCCCCCAACCGCCTGGGTTCCTGTCAGGTACCCAACAGCATCCATCACCTCACACCACAGGAGGCAACAACAACACTGGATTCAGTGAGAGGTGTCCAACAGGTCCCCCCACTCCACAAACTGACTGGATTCCTGTCAGGCACCCCAACAGCACCCCCCCACCCCCCAGGGTACAACAACTGTCCTGGGTCCCATCAGCCACCCAACAGCCCCCATCACCCCACACTGTGGGGGTACAACAACCATTCCAGAATCTGTCAGCCACCCAACAGCCCCCATCACCCCACACTGTGGGGGTACAACCACCATCCTGGGTCCTACCAGGTGCACAACAGCCCCCATCACCCCACACTGTGGGGGTACAACCACCATCCTGGGTCCTACCAGGTGCACAACAGCCCCCATCACCCCCACACTGTGGGGGTACAACCACCATCCTGGGTCCTACCAGGTGCACAACAGCCCCCATCATCCCTCAAGCACCCAACAGCCCCCATCAGCTCACACTGTGGGGGTACAACAACCATTCTGGAATCCATCAGGCACCCAACAGCCCCCATGGGGTACAACAACCACCACCCTGGAACCCACCAGCATCCAACAACCCCCATGGGGTACAACCACCACCACCCTGGAACCCACCAGCATCCAACAGCCCCCACGGGGTACAACCACCACCACCTTGGAACCCACCAGACCCCACGGGGTACAAGACCCACCACCATGGAACCCACCAGACCCCAACAGCCCTCACAGGGTACAACCACCACCCCAGACCCCACCACCCCCACCCCCCTTAAACACCTGGGGAGGGGCTGGAGGCTGGTTGGGGTGGGGGGCTCTGGTGGCTGTTGTTTAGGAACAGCTCGTGTCCCCCCTGTTCTCTCTCACACACATACCTGGTTCTCCTCACTGCCCCTCCCCCAGTTCCCCTCACAGACCCCCCTCTGGCTCCCCCCATCGCGGTTCCCCCTCAGCCCCCACCTCCCAGTTCTCCTCAGGATTCCCAGTCGCTCCCCCAGTCCCCCTCACACCCACCCCAGGTCCCCTCAAGACCCCCACTCACTCCCCCGGTTCTCCTCACACACACACCCCCCCCCATTTCTCCTCACAGCCCCTGTCCCCATCCCCCCCCATCTCTCCTCACACCCCCAATCCTCCCCAGTTGCCCCCAGCCCCATTTCCCCTCACAGCCCCTCAGTTCCCCTCCCGACCCGGTCCCACCCCCCCATTTCTCCTCACACCCCCCCAGCTCCCCTCAGGACCACCGCCCCTTCCCCCCACCCGGTTCTCCTCACACACACCCCCCATTTCTCCTCACAGCCCCCCAGTTGCCCCCCCCCATTTCTCCCCACAGCCCCCAGTTCCCCTCCCCCCATTTCTCCTCACAGCCCCCAGTTCCCTCACAGACCCCATCTCCCCTCACACCCAGCCCCCCCCCCCCCCGCTCCATTTCTCCTCACACCCCCCCAGTTCGCCTCAGGACCCCCCCCCATTTCTCCCCACTCACTTCTCCTCACACACACACACACACACATATCTCTCTCCCAGCCCCCAGTTCCCCTCAGGATCCCCCCAGTTCCCGCCCCATTTCTCCTCACAGCCCCCAGTTCCCTCACAGACCCCATCTCCCCTCACACCCAGTTCCCCCCCACACTCCATTTCTCCTCACTGCCCCAGTTCCCCTCAGGACCCCCCCCCCCGTTTCTCCTCACCCCCCCCCCCCCCATTTCTCCTCACCCCCCCCAGTTCCCCCCAGTTCCCCTCACACCCCGGTGTCCCCCCCCTCCCCCACACACACCCCCGCAGCGCGGTAGCCCACAGCGGTGGGGGGGGGGGGCTGTTTACCTGCCGGCGCCTCGGTCGGCCCCGCGGCGGCGGGAGCGGGCGCGGGGGGGGGGCGGCGGCGGCGGCGGGGCGGGCGGCGGCGGGGGGAAGATGTCGGCCGGCCCGCGGTGCCCGGCGCCGAGGGCGAGGAGCGCGGCGTCCTCCTCCTCCTCCTCCTCCTCTTCTTCCTCTTCGTCGTCTTCATCCCCCTCCGCCTCAGACACCACCATCTCCTCCTCCTCTTCCTCGTCCTCCCTCAGAGGGGAAGCCATGGCGGGGCTGAGGGGGGCAGGAGGGAGACGGCCGTGAGGCGGGCGGGAGGCGGGCGGGAGGCGGGGGGGGGACCCTCCCGCGCTCCCACCTCCCCCAACCCACCCACCCTGAGGGAAGGGGGGGGGGGGGGGGTATTAACCGCCCTGTGGCGACCCCCCCCCGGGGCCTGTCCGGGCGATCCGGGCCGCTGAGGGAAGGAGAGAGTTAGACGATAGTGAAGAAAGGTAATAAAACCCCCAAAACGATGAAAACCCCCTCAAAAAAAAAAATAACAAAACACCCGGCCGGGGGCCGCGCGGGACAGCGTTCCCCACCGGAGCCAGCAGCGAAAATGGCCGCCCCGAAATTTATTTTTAAATCCGAACAACCCCCCCCCCCCCCTTCACCACCCCCCCCCGCCGCTACCCCACCTCGGAAGGAAAAAAAAAAAAATTAAAAAAAAAGCGGAGGAGAAAAGGGGGGGGTTAAAAAAAAAGGGGGGGGGGGAATAACCGCCCCCCCCCCTTTTTTCAGGAAAAAAAAAAGCGCAAAATGGCCGGCTTGAGGGTTTTTGAAGGCGCCCCACTCCCACACACGGTTAGAAAAGCTTAAAAACAAAAAAATACCTCAAAAAATATTTAAAAAAAAAAAAATATAAAAAAAAGGGGGAAAATTAAAAAACAAAAAGCGTCCCCCCCTTGCCGCCGCTACAGCCCGAGCGGGCGAATAATCACTGAATAATCATCATTCTGCTTTTTTTTTTTTAGTTTTTCGTGGTTTGGTTGCTTTTTTTTGGCTTGTTTGGTTATAGATATATATATTTATATCTCTTTTTTTCCTATAATCTCCTCAGATCCCGGCTCGGCGCGTGAGATGAATGATATCTGTGTTATTCCCAGCGCGGGGGGGAAAGAACCGAAAGAGGAAGATTTCTGCATAAAACAAAGATGGCTGCGGTAAATTATTTCTTTTTTTTCCTTCCCCCCCCCTCTTTCTCCTTATACTTCCCCCCCCCTTCAATAAAAAATATTTCTAGCGGGGGGGGGTGGTGGTGGTGGTGGATTAATCAGTACTCATGCTCAGTGTGACATCAGCATAAATTGTTAAAGGTTAACTAGTTCCATACTAGTCACGCTGCTTTTTTTTTTTCCTCTTTATTTTATTT